>NC_139597.1:16287773-16437773 GCF_946808225.1 Silurus aristotelis
TTAAATCACTTTATTGCAGTCAATATAACCCGGCCCTAGAAGGCCTTTCAGGAGTGAGCGTTTCCCAGAAGGTAGTCTTGCCTACTCTTAACAGTAAGACTACCCGAGTTCTCCTTACTACCCTTCAGTTATCACAGACAAGTGCAAATTCACGTGGCAAATCTTTCACTTTTTATACCCCAAATTTACTTAAATTTACATATTATTGTCTATAGTGAGTTTCTTATCCGCTGAAAATGAAAGTCTCAGACTTCTAGGACGAAGAGAAAGAGGTTTTTCGAACCAAGAATATTTGCACAAACAGAATGCACTTGCCCATAATAATTTTACATGTTTATGATGAGATAAGATAGAACAAAATATTTTCTGACCAAAACAAATTTTTCAAATAAATATTTGTTATTTCAAAAATATGAATTTTCATATTCATAATTTAAAAAAAACTGCAAAAAGTGAATGAAAATGGGTAAGAATGTCATAATTGATCAAAAACGGAACAACAGCCCATATTTTGCATATCCTTCTATGTGCTGTCAAGAATGAGTTTATTATCCGCTGAAAATGCGATTCCGCAAGTCTCTGGCTTCTAGGACGAAGAGAAAGAGGTTTTTCGAACCAAGAATATTTGCTCGTTTATGATGTGATACGATCGAACAAAACATTTTCTGACCAAAATATGATATGTTTCATATAAATATTTTACTTATTTCAAAAATATGAATTTTCATATTCATAATCATAATTACATAAAAACTGTTGAAAACTGCAAAAAATGAATGAAAATGGGTTAGAATGTCATAATTAATCAAAAACGAAACAACAGCATTTTTTTGAAAAATCTGTCAAGAATGAGTTTCTTATCCGCTAAAAATGCGATTCCACAAGTCTCAGGCTTCTAGGACTTAGAGAAAGCGTGACCAAAAGCTGTTTCCTGTTTTGATAAGAAGACATACTAGCTGGAGATGTGTGAGCCCAGATAAAGACTCTCTATATATGTATGCATTACTTACTAACATCATAAATATTCTATAGACACTGAACAGGCAAAGGAATGTGTGTGAACCAGTGTGAGAAAAGTGTGCGGTTAAGTTTGTAGTCTTGCGTACCAGTGTAGATTTTTTCATTGCTAGAGACTCAAAGCACTTTTGTACGTCGCTTTGGAAAGGGGCATCTGCTAAATGCTGCAAATGTAAATGTAAATGAGATCCATCTTAACACTAACAATGGCCACTTTCAATCAATGATGATTTAGCATTACACACCAATAAAATAGGATGTGCTTTACTGGGAACTGGATTGGTGATATAAACTGCAAATGCTTTTCATCACCAATCCAGCTCCCAGTAAAAATAAAGACCAGACAAAAACAACAGATTTCTTTACAATTCGTCCCTACATGCATATGCAAATTTGCAAATAATCCTTCATCATTAACACTCCAATCGAGGCCTTTATGGCCTGTCTTACCATCGTCATCAAACATGGAAACATAGAAAGTACAATAACAAAAATCAATAAAAGAATCAATCTTAAGACAAAATAGTGTTAAATTCTTAATCTTCTCAAAGAACTTTGTCGGCAGTTATTTCATCTTCTCCAAGACATCCTGAGACAATTGTTACTCAGTGCTTCCTGGACCTTTCAGCAGCATTTGATACAATCAACCACAAGACACTTTTGTCAACCCTCAAGAGCCTGGGTATTCACGGAACAGCATGGGAATAGTTTGCTTCCTACCTGGAATGTCGCTCATACCAGGTAACATGGAGGGGATCCACATCTCCCCCATGCAGACTCACAACTGGTGTTCCATAAAGCTCAGTACTTGGTCCCCTCCTTTTCTCCCTCTATACCCACTCAATTGGTGAAGTCATATCCTTACATGGGTTTTCATATCACTGCTATGCAGATGACACTCAACTAATCTTTTTTTTCCCTCCATCAGATACCAAAGCTTCTCCTCGGATCTCCGCATGATTGACAGACATATCTTCATGGATAAATGCTCATCAACTAAAACGTAACCCCAGCAAAACATCACTGCTGGCCATCTCAGGTAATTCATCTTCAGGTCAGGATCTTAGAATAACACTTCATGACTCTCTGCTCTCCCCTTCAGCCACTGCTCGTAACCTTGGGGTAACTATGGACAATGAACTGTCCTTCTTCCCACATGTCGCTAATGTAGCTTTTTCCTGTCGATTTCTTCTCTACAACATCCAAAGGATTCGACCATTTCTGTCCACACAGGCTGCCCAGATGCTTGTTCAGTCTCTTGTCAAGATTTTAACTCTCTGCTGGCAGGCCTTCCCCCAAACGCTATTCGTTCACTGCAAATGATCCAAAAAGCAGCTGCACGGCTTGTGTTCAATCAGCCCAAGTTCTCCCACACCACATCATTGCTGCACTCCCTGCACTGGCTTCCAGTAGCTGCACATATCTGATTCAAAACACTGATGCTTGCCTACAAGGGCAAAAATGGACCAGCACCATCTTCCCTCAGTGACCTCATCACATTTCGCACTGCACCACGCTGTCTGAGATCATCCAGCACTGCTCAACTGGTACCACTTTCTCACAGAATGAGAGGTAAGGACACTTCAAGGCTCTACTCTGTTCTGGCAAGGAGGTGGTGGAATAAACGTCCCCTAGATGTCTGTACAACGGAGTCCCTGACTATCTACAAGCAACGACTGAATACCTGCCTCTTAAATTAGCCCTTTCCAAGTTTGTAGAAATCAAGAGTTATGGATGTTGTGGGGATGTCTTGGCTGACACGCCTCTGCAGCATCGCGTGGCGGTCAGGGACAGTGCCTCTGGAATGGCAGACCGGAGTGGTGGTCCCTCTTTTTAAGAAGGGGGACCGGAGGGTGTGTTCCAACTATAGGGGGATCACACTTCTCAGCCTACCTGGGAAAGTCTATGCCAGGGTACTGGAGAGGAGAATACGGCCGATAGTAGAACCTCGGATTCAGGAGGAACAGTGTGGTTTTCGTCCAGGCCGTGGAACACTAGTTTTGTGGATTTGGAAAAGGCATTCGACTGTGTCCCTCGCGGCGGCCTGTGAAGGGTGCTCCGGGATTATGGGGTCCGGGGACTTTTACTAAGGGCTGAAGCAGGAGCTTGGTTCGCATTGCCAGCAGTAAGTCAGACTTGTTCCCGGTGCATGTTGTCACCGGTTCTGTTCATAATTTTTAGGGACAGAATTTCTAGGCGCAGCCAGGGGCCGGATGGTGTCCGGTTTGGTGACAACTCGATTTCGTCTCTGCTCTTTGCAGAGGATGTTTTCGTGTTGGCTTCATCAGACCAGGACCTTCAGCACGCACTCGGACGGATTGCAGCCGAGTGTGAAGCAGCTGGGATGAGATTTAGCACCTCCAAATCCGAGGCCATGGTCCTCAGTCGGAAAAGGGTGGCTTGCCCACTTCAGATTGGTGGAGAGTTCCTGCCGCAAGTGGAGGAGTTTAAGTATCTTGGGGTTTTGTTTACGAGTAAAGGAAAGGGTTGAACGGGAGATTGACAGATAGTGCAGCTTCTGCAGTAATGCACCGTCTGTAGTGGTGAAGAAAGAGCTGAGCCGCAAGGCGAAACTCTCGATTTACCGGTCAATTCCTACTCTCACCTATGGTCATGAGCTCTGGGTCATGACAGAAAGGCAAGATCCCGGATACAGGCGGCCGAAATAAGCTTTCTCCGCAGGGTGGCTGGGCGATCCCTTAGAGATAGGGCGAGAAGCTCGGGCACTCGGGAGAAGCTCAGAGTAGAGCCGCTGCTCCTCCACATCGAGAGGGGTCAGCTGAGGTGGCTCGAGCATCTGTTCCGGATGCCTCCTGGACGTCTTTCTGGGAAGATGTTCAGGACTATGTCTCCCGGCTGGCCTGGGAACGCCTCGGTGTCCCCCCGGAAGAGCTGGAAGAAGTGTCTGGGCATCTCTGCTTAGACTGCTGCCCCCGCGACCCGGCCTCGGATAAGATGGAGAAGATGATGATGATGATGATGATGATGATATTTATATTAAGTTTGTAATCTGGAGTACCAGTGTAAATTTATTAATTACTAGACACTCAAAGCACTTTTGTACGTCGCTCTGGATAAGGACGTCTGCTAAATGCCGCAAATGTAAATGTAAATGTATGGCAATATGTGTAAATCAAATCTTGCCTATATCTTAACTACAAGCTTCCTTAGTGCTTCCTGTATGTTTGTGTGTCTTGGTTATTGAACATCTTATAACACTTGTTTTTTATCAACTATCAACTAACTAAGTTCTGTACCTAATTCTTCCTTGCTCTTCTCTATTTTAAAGATTTTGTGTATATATATATATATATATATATATATATATATATATATATATATATATATATATATAGAGAGAGAGAGAGAGAGAGAGAGAGAGAGCGAGAGAGAGAGCGAGATAGATAGATAGATAGATAGATAGATAGATAGATAGATAGATAGATAGATAGATAGATAGATAGATAGATAGACGGACGGACGGACGGACGGACGGACGGACGGACGGACGGACAGACAGACAGACAGACAGGTAGATAGATAGATAGATAGATAGAACTTTATTGTCATTGCATAGTACAGGTACACAGCAACGAAATGCATTTTGGCATCTACCAGAAGTGCAAAATGTAGCAGTCGTTCAAAAGTGCAGATAAATATCTAGCATATTTACAGTGCAGATAACTATCTAGCATATTACAGCAAGTGGTATATATGAAAGAATATACAGTGAATAAATATAAAGGCGATTTCAGTGCAGAGATGTGTGGACATTCAGAAGTACAGTAAATAAATATAGCGGCGTACAGTAATTAAGAAAATGTGCAGAAATGAAAGGTTACAGATCACAAGATTATGGCATTAAGGAGTAGCAAGCTGAATAAACAGTCTACTATATATATGAAAAAAAAACATATATATGTATATATATATATATATATATATATATATATATATATATATATAAATATATACACATACATTATATACACAAATGAATGTGAAATGTTGGGCAGAATGTACAGTATTGATAAGGATACATACAGATATAAAAAGTGCAGATGTACTGAGGAGTGAAAAAGACATAATATGTAGTATGTACATGTATTGTACAGATGTTATATACAGTCTTTTGTTTGTGTTTGTTTTGTAGTGATTTAGCGGTGTAGTGGTGAGTTTAGTAATGTGATGGTGGAAAATCTGTCCCTGAACCTGCTGGTTCTGGTGCGCAAGTTTCTGTATCTCCTTTGTGATGGAAGGAGGTTGAACAGTTTATGACTGGGATGTGAAGAGTCCTTGATGATGTTGTGAGCTCTGCGCAGACATCTGCTGTGGTGAAGGTGTTCAATGGCAGGTAGTTGGGTGCCAGTGATGCGTTGGGCAGTTTTGACCACCCTTTGCAGTGCTTTACGCTCACACACAGTGGAGCCTCCGTACCATACAGTGATGGAGTTGGTCAGGATGCTCTCAATGATGCAGCGGTAGAAACTCGTTAAAATCCCTGGGGACAGATGAGATTTCTTGAGACTTCTCAAGAAGTACAGGCGTTGTTGTGCTTTTTTTACCAGAGCTGACGTGTTCTGCTGCCAGGACAGATCCTCAGAGATGTGAACTCCCGGGAACTTAAAGCTGGAGACTCGCTCTACCTCGATTCCATTGATGTTGACAGGTAGATGTCTCCCGCTGTTGGATTTCCGGAAGTCCACAATGAGCTCTTTGGTCTTTGTGGCGTTGAGAGTCAGGTTGTTTGTGGCACACCATGCTGCCAGATTACGGATCTCTTCCCTGTAGGCCGATTCGTCGTTGTTTTCGATCTGGCCGACCACGGTGGTGTCATCTGCATACTTGATGAAGATGTTGGCGTTATACAGAGGAGCACAATCGTGGGTGAACAGGGAGTAGAGCAGTGGGCTCAGAACACAGCCCTGCGGTATGCCAGTGTTCAGAATGAGGGTTGAGGATACCTGGTTTCCCAACCTGACAGATTGAGGTCTGTTGGTGAGAAAGTCCAGAATCCATCTGCAAATGGAGGTGCAGATACCCAGTTCACTGAGCTTAGTGATCAGTACAGTGGGGAGGACTGTATTGAATACAGAGCCAAAGTCAATGAACAGCATTCTGATGTATGTGTTGCTCTTAACCAGGTGGGTGAGAGCAGAATGAAGAGCTATGGAAACTGCATCCTCAGTTGACCTGTTCCAGTGTAGGTGGTAGGCCCGCAGTGAGGTGATTCAGGACCAGTTTCTCAAAGCACTTCATAGCAATAGTGGTGAGTGCAACCGGGCGAAAGTCATTCAGGCATTCAGCAGCTGAGTGCTTAGGCACTGGTATGATAGTAGTGGTCTTCAGGCATGTTGGTACCGTGGCTTGGGCCAGTGACAGGTTGAAAATGTCAGTAAAAACCTGTGCCAGTTGTCCAGCGCATTCTCTGAGAACACGTCCTGGTAATATTATCAGGTAGACTGATTGGAACTAATCAACACATCAATTAAGTGGCTCTATGTTTGAAATCACGTTTAAATCACTTTATTGCAGTCAATATAACCCGGCCCTAGAAGGCCTTTCAGGAGTGAGCGTTTCCCAGAAGGTAGTCTTGCCTACTCTTAACAGTAAGACTACCCGAGTTCTCCTTACTACCCTTCAGTTATCACAGACAAGTGCAAATTCACGTGGCAAATCTTTCACTTTTTATACCCCAAATTTACTTAAATTTACATATTATTGTCTATAGTGAGTTTCTTATCCGCTGAAAATGAAAGTCTCAGACTTCTAGGACGAAGAGAAAGAGGTTTTTCGAACCAAGAATATTTGCACAAACAGAATGCACTTGCCCATAATAATTTTACATGTTTATGATGAGATAAGATAGAACAAAATATTTTCTGACCAAAACAAATTTTTCAAATAAATATTTGTTATTTCAAAAATATGAATTTTCATATTCATAATTTAATAAAAACTGCAAAAAGTGAATGAAAATGGGTAAGAATGTCATAATTGATCAAAAACGGAACAACAGCCCATATTTTGCATATCCTTCTATGTGCTGTCAAGAATGAGTTTATTATCCGCTGAAAATGCGATTCCGCAAGTCTCTGGCTTCTAGGACGAAGAGAAAGAGGTTTTTCGAACCAAGAATATTTGCTCGTTTATGATGTGATACGATCGAACAAAACATTTTCTGACCAAAATATGATATGTTTCATATAAATATTTTATTTCAAAAATATGAATTTTCATATTCATAATCATAATTACTCTCCTTGAACTGCCACCTTAACGTGGTGGAGGGGTTTGAGTACTCGAATGACCCTAGGAGCTATGTTGTCCGGGGCTATATGCCCCTGGTAGGGTCTCCCAAGGCAAACAGGTCCTGGGCGACGGGTCAGACTAAGAGCGGTTCAAAACCCCTTATGAGAGATACTACATCAGGGACCGTGACGTCGCCCGGTATGGCGCAGCCGGGGCCCCACCCTGGAGCCAGGCCCGGGGTTGGGGCTCGTATGCGAGCGCCTGGTGGCCGGGCCTTCCCCCACAGGGTCCGGCCGGGCTCAGCCCGAAGGAGCGACGTGGGGCCGCCTTCCAGTGGGCTCACCACCTGCAGGAGGGACCGTAAGGGGCCGGTGCTAAGAGGATCGGGCAGCAGTCGAAGGTGGAGGCCTCGACAACCCGATCCCTGGACACGGAAGCTAGCTCTAGGGACGTGGAATGTCACCTCGCTGGCGGGGAAGGAGCCTGAGATTGTGCGTGAGGTTGAGAGGTTCCGACTAGAGATAGTCGGGATCACCTCTACGCACGGCCTGGGCTCTGGAACCACACTCCTCGAGAGAGGATGGACTCTTTACAACTCTGGAGCTGCCCATGGTGAAAGGCGTCGGGCTGGTGTGGGTTTGCTTATAGCCCCCCAGCTCAGCCGCCATGTGTTGGAGTTTACCCCGGTGAACGAGAGGGTCGTTTCCCTGCGCCTACGGGTCGGGGATAGGTCTCTCACTGTCGTGTGTGCCTACGGGCCAAACGGCAGTATAGAGTACCCGGCCTTCTTGGGGTCTCTGGGAGGGGTGCTGGACAGTGCTCCGACTGGGGACTCCGTCGTTCTACTAGGAGACTTCAATGCACACGTGGGCAGCGACAGTGACACCTGGAGGGGCGTGATTGGGAGGAACGGCCCCCCTGATCTGAACCCGAGCGGTGTTCAGTTATTGGACTTCTGTGCTAGTTACAGTTTGTCCATAACGAACACCATGTTCAAGCATAAGGGTGTCCATCAGTACACGTGGCACCAGGACACCCTAGGCCGCAGGTCGATGATCGACTTTGTGGTCGTTTCATCTGACCTGCGGCCGTATGTCTTGGACACTCGGGTAAAGAGAGGGGCGGAGCTGTCAACTGATCACCACCTGGTGGTGAGTTGGATCCGATGGCGGGGGAGGAAGCTGGACAGACTCGGCAGACCCAAGCGTACTGTGAGGGTCTGCTGGGAACGTTTGGCCGAGCCTCCTGTCAGAGAGATCTTCAACTCCCACCTCCGGCAGAGCTTTGACCAGATCCCGAGGGAGGCCGGAGATATTGAGTCCGAGTGGACCATGTTCTCCACCTCCATTGTCGAAGCGGCCGCTCGGAGCTGTGGCAGTAAGGTCTCCGGTGCCTGTCGAGGCGGCAATCCCCGAACCCGGTGGTGGAAACCGGAAGTAAGGGATGCCGTCAAGCTGAAGAAGGAGTCCTACCTGGCCTGGTTGGCTTGTGGGACTCCTGAGGCAGCTGACGGGTACCGGCAGGCCAAGCGAACTGCAGCCCGGGTGGTTATCGAGGCAAAAACTCGGGCCTGGGAGGAGCTCGGTGAGGCCATGGAGAAGGACTATCGGCTGGCCTCGAAGAGATTCTGGCAAACCGTCCGGCGCCTCAGGAGGGGAAAGCAGTGCCCCACCAATGCTGTTTACAGTAGAGGTGGGGAGCTGTTGACCTCAACTGGGGATGTCGTTGGACGGTGGAAGGAATACTTCGAGGATCTCCTCAATCCCGCCGTCACGTCTTCCATTGAGGAAGCAGAGGCTGAGGGCTCAGAGGCGGACTCGTCCATCACCCAAGCTGAAGTCACCGAGGTAGTAAAGAAACTCCTCGGTGGCAGGGCACCGGGGGTGGATGAGATCCGCCCTGAGTACCTCAAGTCTCTGGATGTTGTGGGGCTGTCTTGGCTGACACGCCTCTGCAGCATCGCGTGGCGGTCGGGGACAGTGCCTCTGGAATGGCAGACCGGGGTGGTGGTCCCTCTTTTTAAGAAGGGGGACCGGAGGGTGTGTTCCAACTATAGGGGGATCACACTTCTCAGCCTACCTGGGAAAGTCTATGCCAGGGTACTGGAGAGGAGAATACGGCCGATAGTAGAACCTCGGATTCAGGAGGAACAATGTGGTTTTCGTCCAGGCCGTGGAACACTGGACCAGCTCTATACCCTCTACAGGGTGCTGGAGGGTTCATGGGAGTTTGCCCAACCAGTCCACATGTGCTTTGTGGATTTGGAAAAGGCATTCGACTGTGTCCCTCGGGGCGGCCTGTGGAGGGTGCTCCGGGAGTATGGGGTCGGGGGCCCTTTACTAAGGGCTGTCCGGTCCCTGTATGACCGAAGCAGGAGCTTGGTTCGCATTGCCGGCAGTAAGTCAGACTTGTTCCCGGTGCATGTTGGACTCCGGCAGGGCTGCCCTTTGTCACCGGTTCTGTTCATAATTTTTATGGACAGAATTTCTAGGCGCAGCCAGGGGTCGGAGGGTGTCCGGTTTGGTGACGACACGATTTCGTCTTTGCTCTTTGCAGATGATGTTGTCGTGTTGGCTTCATCAGACCAGGACCTTCAGCATGCACTGGGACGGTTTACAGCCGAGTGTGAAGCGGCTGGGATGAGAATCAGCACCTCCAAATCCGAGGCCATGGTCCTCAGTCGGAAAAGGGTGGCTTGCCCACTTCAGGTTGGTGGGGAGTTCCTGCCGCAAGTGGAGGAGTTTAAGTATCTTGGGGTTTTGTTCACGAGTGAGGGAAGGGTGGAACGGGAGATTGACAGACGGATCGGTGCAGCTTCTGCAGTAATGCGGTCGATGTACCGGTCTGTCGTGGTGAAGAAGGAGCTGAGCCGCAAGGCGAAACTTTCGATTTACCGGTCAATCTACGTTCCTACTCTCACCTATGGTCATGAGCTCTGGGTCATGACCGAAAGGACAAGATCCCGGATACAGGCGGCCGAAATGTGCTTCCTCCGCAGGGTGGCTGGGCGATCCCTTAGAGATAGGGTGAGAAGCTTAGTCACTCGGGAGGAGCTCGGAGTAGATCCGCTGCTCCTCCACATCGAGAGGGGTCAGCTGAGGTGGCTCGGGCATCTGTTCCGGATGCCTCCTGGACGCCTTCCTGGGAAGGTGTTCCGGGCGCGTCCCACTGGGAGGAGACCCCGGGGAAGACCTAGGACACGCTGGAGAGACTATGTCTCCCGGCTGGCCTGGGAACGCCTTGGTGTCCCCCCGGAAGAGCTGGAAGAAGTGTCTAGGGAGAGGGAAGTCTGGGCATCTTTGCTTAGACTGCTGCCCCCGCGACCCGGCATCGGATAAGCGGGAGAAGATGGATGGATGGATGGATAATTACATAAAAACTGTTGAAAACTGCAAAAAATGAATGAAAATGGGTTAGAATGTCATAATTAATAAAAAACGAAACAACAGCATTTTTTTGAAAAATCTGTCAAGAATGAGTTTCTTATCCGCTAAAAATGCGATTCCACAAGTCTCAGGCTTCTAGGACTTAGAGAAAGCGTGACCAAAAGCTGTTTCCTGTTTTGATAAGAAGACATACTAGCTGGAGATGTGTGAGCCCAGATAAAGACTCTCTATATATGTATGCATTACTTACTAACATCATAAATATTCTATAGACACTGAACAGGCAAAGGAATGTGTGTGAACCAGTGTGAGAAAAGTGTGCGGTTAAGTTTGTAGTCTTGCGTACCAGTGTAGATTTTTTCATTGCTAGAGACTCAAAGCACTTTTGTACGTCGCTTTGGAAAGGGGCATCTGCTAAATGCTGCAAATGTAAATGTAAATGAGATCCATCTTAACACTAACAATGGCCACTTTCAATCAATGATGATTTAGCATTACACACCAATAAAATAGGATGTGCTTTACTGGGAACTGGATTGGTGATATAAACTGCAAATGCTTTTCATCACCAATCCAGCTCCCAGTAAAAATAAAGACCAGACAAAAACAACAGATTTCTTTACAATTCGTCCCTACATGCATATGCAAATTTGCAAATAATCCTTCATCATTAACACTCCAATCGAGGCCTTTATGGCCTGTCTTACCATCGTCATCAAACATGGAAACATAGAAAGTACAATAACAAAAATCAATAAAAGAATCAATCTTAAGACAAAATAGTGTTAAATTCTTAATCTTCTCAAAGAACTTTGTCGGCAGTTATTTCATCTTCTCCAAGACATCCTGAGACAATTGTTACTCAGTGCTTCCTGGACCTTTCAGCAGCATTTGATACAATCAACCACAAGACACTTTTGTCAACCCTCAAGAGCCTGGGTATTCACGGAACAGCATGGGAATAGTTTGCTTCCTACCTGGAATGTCGCTCATACCAGGTAACATGGAGGGGATCCACATCTCCCCCATGCAGACTCACAACTGGTGTTCCATAAAGCTCAGTACTTGGTCCCCTCCTTTTCTCCCTCTATACCCACTCAATTGGTGAAGTCATATCCTTACATGGGTTTTCATATCACTGCTATGCAGATGACACTCAACTAATCTTTTTTTTCCCTCCATCAGATACCAAAGCTTCTCCTCGGATCTCCGCATGATTGACAGACATATCTTCATGGATAAATGCTCATCAACTAAAACGTAACCCCAGCAAAACATCACTGCTGGCCATCTCAGGTAATTCATCTTCAGGTCAGGATCTTAGAATAACACTTCATGACTCTCTGCTCTCCCCTTCAGCCACTGCTCGTAACCTTGGGGTAACTATGGACAATGAACTGTCCTTCTTCCCACATGTCGCTAATGTAGCTTTTTCCTGTCGATTTCTTCTCTACAACATCCAAAGGATTCGACCATTTCTGTCCACACAGGCTGCCCAGATGCTTGTTCAGTCTCTTGTCAAGATTTTAACTCTCTGCTGGCAGGCCTTCCCCTAAACGCTATTCGTTCACTGCAAATGATCCAAAAAGCAGCTGCACGGCTTGTGTTCAATCAGCCCAAGTTCTCCCACACCACATCATTGCTGCACTCCCTGCACTGGCTTCCAGTAGCTGCACATATCTGATTCAAAACACTGATGCTTGCCTACAAGGGCAAAAATGGACCAGCACCATCTTCCCTCAGTGACCTCATCACATTTCGCACTGCACCACGCTGTCTGAGATCATCCAGCACTGCTCAACTGGTACCACTTTCTCACAGAATGAGAGGTAAGGACACTTCAAGGCTCTACTCTGTTCTGGCAAGGAGGTGGTGGAATAAACGTCCCCTAGATGTCTGTACAACGGAGTCCCTGACTATCTACAAGCAACGACTGAATACCTGCCTCTTAAATTAGCCCTTTCCAAGTTTGTAGAAATCAAGAGTTATGGATGTTGTGGGGATGTCTTGGCTGACACGCCTCTGCAGCATCGCGTGGCGGTCAGGGACAGTGCCTCTGGAATGGCAGACCGGAGTGGTGGTCCCTCTTTTTAAGAAGGGGGACCGGAGGGTGTGTTCCAACTATAGGGGGATCACACTTCTCAGCCTACCTGGGAAAGTCTATGCCAGGGTACTGGAGAGGAGAATACGGCCGATAGTAGAACCTCGGATTCAGGAGGAACAGTGTGGTTTTCGTCCAGGCCGTGGAACACTAGTTTTGTGGATTTGGAAAAGGCATTCGACTGTGTCCCTCGAGGCGGCCTGTGAAGGGTGCTCCGGGATTATGGGGTCCGGGGACATTTACTAAGGGCTGAAGCAGGAGCTTGGTTCGCATTGCCGGCAGTAAGTCAGACTTGTTCCCGGTGCATGTTGTCACCGGTTCTGTTCATAATTTTTAGGGACAGAATTTCTAGGCGCAGCCAGGGGCCGGATGGTGTCCGGTTTGGTGACAACACGATTTCGTCTCTGCTCTTTGCAGAGGATGTTTTCGTGTTGGCTTCATCAGACCAGGACCTTCAGCACGCACTCGGACGGTTTGCAGCCGAGTGTGAAGCAGCTGGGATGAGATTTAGCACCTCCAAATCCGAGGCCATGGTCCTCAGTCGGAAAAGGGTGGCTTGCCCACTTCAGATTGGTGGAGAGTTCCTGCCGCAAGTGGAGGAGTTTAAGTATCTTGGGGTTTTGTTTACAAGTGAGGGAAGGGTGGAACGGGAGATTGACAGATAGTGCAGCTTCTGCAGTAATGCGGTCGATGTACCGTCTGTAGTGGTGAAGAAAGAGCTGAGCCGCAAGGCGAAACTCTCGATTTACCGGTCAATTCCTACTCTCACCTATGGTCATGAGCTCTGGGTCATGACAGAAAGGACAAGATCCCGGATACAGGCGGCCGAAATGAGCTTTCTCCGCAGGGTGGCTGGGCGATCCCTTAGAGATAGGGCGAGAAGCTCGGGCACTCGGGAGAAGCTCAGAGTAGAGCCGCTGCTCCTCCACATCGAGAGGGGTCAGCTGAGGTGGCTCGGGCATCTGTTCCGGATGCCTCCTGGACGTCTTCCTGGGAAGATGTTCAGGACTATGTCTCCCGGCTGGCCTGGGAACGCCTCGGTGTCCCCCCGGAAGAGCTGGAAGAAGTGTCTAGGGAGAGGGAAGTCTGGGCATCTCTGCTTAGACTGCTGCCCCCGCGACCCGGCCTCGGATAAGATGGAGAAGATGATGATGATGATGATGATGATGATATTTATATTAAGTTTGTAATCTGGAGTACCAGTGTAAATTTATTAATTACTAGACACTCAAAGCACTTTTGTACGTCGCTCTGGATAAGGACGTCTGCTAAATGCCGCAAATGTAAATGTAAATGTATGTCAATATGTGTAAATCAAATCTTGCCTATATCTTAACTACAAGCTTCCTTAGTGCTTCCTGTATGTTTGTGTGTCTTGGTTATTGAACATCTTATAACACTTGTTTTTTATCAACTATCAACTAACTAAGTTCTGTACCTAATTCTTCCTTGCTCTTCTCTATTTTAAAGATTTTGTGTATATATATATATATATATATATATATATATATATATATATATAGAGAGAGAGAGAGAGAGAGAGAGAGCGAGAGCGAGATAGATAGATAGATAGATAGATAGATAGATAGATAGATAGATAGATAGATAGATAGATTGATAGACGGACGGACGGACGGACGGACGGACGGACGGACGGACAGACAGGTAGATAGATAGATAGATAGATAGATAGATAGATAGATAGATAGATAGATAGATAGATAGATAGATAGATAGATAGATAGATAGATAGATAGATAGATAGAACTTTATTGTCATTGCATAGTACAGGTACACAGCAACGAAATGCATTTTGGCATCTACCAGAAGTGCAAAATGTAGCAGTCGTTCAAAAGTGCAGATAAATATCTAGCATATTTACAGTGCAGATAACTATCTAGCATATTACAGCAAGTGGTATATATGAAAGAATATACAGTGAATAAATATAAAGGCGATTTCAGTGCAGAGATGTGTGGACATTCAGAAGTACAGTAAATAAATATAGCGGCGTACAGTAATTAAGAAAATGTGCAGAAATGAAAGGTTACAGATCACAAGATTATGGCATTAAGGAGTAGCAAGCTGAATAAACAGTCTACTATATATATATGAAAAAAAAAACATATATATGTATATATATATATATATATATATATATATATATATATATATATATATATATATATATATATATATATATAAATATATACACATACATTATATACACAAATGAATGTGAAATGTTGGGCAGAATGTACAGTATTGATAAAGATACATACAGATATAAAAAGTGCAGATGTACTGAGGAGTGAAAAAGATATAATATGTAGTATGTACATGTATTGTACAGATGTTATATACAGTCTTTTGTTTGTGTTTGTTTTGTAGTGATTTAGCGGTGTAGTGGTGAGTTCAGTAATGTGATGGTGGAAAATCTGTCCCTGAACCTGCTGGTTCTGGTGCGCAAGAGGGAAGTCTGGGCATCTCTGCTTAGACTGCTGCCCCCGCAACCCGGCCTCGGATAAGATGGAGAAGATGATGATGATGATGATGATGATATTTATATTAAGTTTGTAATCTGGAGTACCAGTGTAAATTTATTAATTACTAGACACTCAAAGCACTTTTGTACGTCGCTCTGGATAAGGACGTCTGCTAAATGCCGCAAATGTAAATGTAAATGTATGTCAATATGTGTAAATCAAATCTTGCCTATATCTTAACTACAAGCTTCCTTAGTGCTTCCTGTATGTTTGTGTGTCTTGTTTTTTTTTAAATATATACACATACATTATATACACAAATGAATGTGAAATGTTGGGCAGAATGTACAGTATTGATAAGGATACATACAGATATAAAAAGTGCAGATGTACTGAGGAGTGAAAAAGATATAATATGTAGTATGTACATGTATTGTACAGATGTTATATACAGTCTTTTGTTTGTGTTTGTTTTGTAGTGATTTAGCGGTGTAGTGGTGAGTTCAGTAATGTGATGGTGGAAAATCTGTCCCTGAACCTGCTGGTTCTGGTGCGCAAGTTTCTGTATCTCCTTTGTGATGGAAGGAGGTTGAACAGTTTATGACTGGGATGTGAAGAGTCCTTGATGATGTTGTGAGCTCTGCGCAGACATCTGCTGTGGTGAAGGTGTTCAATGGCAGGTAGTTGGGTGCCAGTGATGCGTTGGGCAGTTTTGACCACCCTTTGCAGTGCTTTACGCTCACACACAGTGGAGCCTCCGTACCATACAGTGATGGAGTTGGTCAGGATGCTCTCAATGATGCAGCGGTAGAAACTCGTTAAAATCCCCGGGGACAGATGAGATTTCTTGAGACTTCTCAAGAAGTACAGGCGTTGTTGTGCTTTTTTTACCAGAGCTGACGTGTTCTGCTGCCAGGACAGATCCTCAGAGATGTGAACTCCCGGGAACTTAAAGCTGGAGACTCGCTCTACCTCGATTCCATTGATGTTGACAGGTAGATGTCTCCCGCTGTTGGATTTCCGGAAGTCCACAATGAGCTCTTTGGTCTTTGTGGCGTTGAGAGTCAGGTTGTTTGTGGCACACCATGCTGCCAGATTACGGATCTCTTCCCTGTAGGCCGATTCGTCGTTGTTTTCGATCTGGCCGACCACGGTGGTGTCATCTGCATACTTGATGAAGATGTTGGCGTTATACAGAGGAGCACAATCGTGGGTGAACAGGGAGTAGAGCAGTGGGCTCAGAACACAGCCCTGCGGTATGCCAGTGTTCAGAATGAGGGTTGAGGATACCTGGTTTCCCAACCTGACAGATTGAGGTCTGTTGGTGAGAAAGTCCAGAATCCATCTGCAAATGGAGGTGCAGATACCCAGTTCACTGAGCTTAGTGATCAGTACAGTGGGGAGGACTGTATTGAATACAGAGCTAAAGTCAATGAACAGCATTCTGATGTATGTGTTGCTCTTAACCAGGTGGGTGAGAGCAGAATGAAGAGCTATGGAAACTGCATCCTCAGTTGACCTGTTCGGGCGATAGGCATACTGGTGTGGGTCCAGTGTAGGTGGTAGGCCCGCAGTGAGGTGATACAGGACCAGTTTCTCAAAGCACTTCATAGCAATAGTGGTGAGTGCAACCGGGCGAAAGTCATTCAGGCATTCAGCAGCTGAGTGCTTAGGCACTGGTATGATAGTAGTGGTCTTCAGGCATGTTGGTACCGTGGCTTGGGCCAGTGACAGGTTGAAAATGTCAGTAAAAACCTGTGCCAGTTGTCCAGCGCATTCTCTGAGAACACGTCCCGGTAATATTATCAGGTAGACTGATTGGAACTCATCAACACATCAATTAAGTGGCTCTATGTTTGAAATCACGTTTAAATCACTTTATTGCAGTCAATATAACCCGGCCCTAGAAGGCCTTTCAGGAGTGAGCGTTTCCCAGAAGGTAGTCTTGCCTACTCTTAACAGTAAGACTACCCGAGTTCTCCTTACTACCCTTCAGTTATCACAGACAAGTGCAAATTCACGTGGCAAATCTTTCACTTTTTATACCCCAAATTTACTTAAATTTACATATTATTGTCTATAGTGAGTTTCTTATCCGCTGAAAATGAAAGTCTCAGACTTCTAGGACTAAGAGAAAGAGGTTTTTCAAACCAAGAATATTTGCACAAACAGAATGCACTTACCCATAATAATTTTACATGGTTATGATGAGATAAGATAGAACAAAACATTTCCAGACCAAAATATATTTTTCCTAAAAATATCTGGTATTTCAAAAATAAGAATTATCATATTCATTATCATAATTTCATAAAAACTGTTGAAAACTGCAAAATTTGAATGAAAATGAGTTAGAAAATCATAATTAATCATTAACGAAACAACTGCACAAATTTGGCAAATCCTTCTATGTGCTGTCAAGAATGTGTTTCTCATCCGCTGAAAATGCGATTCCGCAAGTCTCAGGCTTCTAGGACGAAGAGAAAGAGGTTTTTTGAACCAAGAATATTTGCACAAACAGAATGCATTTGCCCATAATAATTTTACATGTTTATGATGAGATAAGATAGAACAAAATATTTTCTGACCAAAACAAATTTTTCAAATAAATATTTGTTATTTCAAAAATATGAATTTTCATATTCATAATTTAATAAAAACTGCAAAAAGTGAATGAAAATGGGTAAGAATGTCATAATTGATCAAAAACGGAACAACAGCACATATTTTGCATATCCTTCTATGTGCTGTCAAGAATGAGTTTATTAACCGCTGAAAATGCGATTCCGCAAGTCTCTGGCTTCTAGGACGAAGAGAAAGAGGTTTTTCGAACCAAGAATATTTGCTCGTTTATGATGTGATACGATCGAACAAAACATTTTCTGACCAAAATATGATATGTTTCATATAAATATTTTACTTATTTCAAAAATATGAATTTTCATATTCATAATCATAATTACATAAAAACTGTTGAAAACTGCAAAAAATGAATGAAAATGGGTTAGAATGTCATAATTAATCAAAAACGAAACAACAGCATTTTTTTGAAAAATCTGTCAAGAATGAGTTTCTTATCCGCTAAAAATGCGATTCCACAAGTCTCAGGCTTCTAGGACTTAGAGAAAGCGTGACCAAAAGCTGTTTCCTGTTTTGATAAGAAGACATACTAGCTGGAGATGTGTGAGCCCAGATAAAGACTCTCTATATATGTATGCATTACTTACTAACATCATAAATATTCTATAGACACTGAACAGGCAAAGGAATGTGTGTGAACCAGTGTGAGAAAAGTGTGCGGTTAAGTTTGTAGTCTTGCGTACCAGTGTAGATTTATTCATTGCTAGAGACTCAAAGCACTTTTGTACGTCGCTTTGGAAAGGGGCATCTGCTAAATGCTGCAAATGTAAATGTAAATGAGATCCATCTTAACACTAACAATGGCCACTTTCAATCAATGATGATTTAGCATTACACACCAATAAAATAGGATGTGCTTTACTGGGAACTGGATTGGTGATATAAACTGCAAATGCTTTTCATCACCAATCCAGCTCCCAGTAAAAATAAAGACCAGACAAAAACAACAGATTTCTTTACAATTCGTCCCTACATGCATATGCAAATTTGCAAATAATCCTTCATCATTAACACTCCAATCGAGGCCTTTATGGCCTGTCTTACCATCGTCATCAAACATGGAAACATAGAAAGTACAATAACAAAAATCAATAAAAGAATCAATCTTAAGACAAAATAGTGTTAAATTCTTAATCTTCTCAAAGAACTTTGTCGGCAGTTATTTCATCTTCTCCAAGACATCCTGAGACAATTGTTACTCAGTGCTTCCTGGACCTTTCAGCAGCATTTGATACAATCAACCACAAGACACTTTTGTCAACCCTCAAGAGCCTGGGTATTCACGGAACAGCATGGGAATAGTTTGCTTCCTACCTGGAATGTCGCTCATACCAGGTAACATGGAGGGGATCCACATCTCCCCCATGCAGACTCACAACTGGTGTTCCATAAAGCTCAGTACTTGGTCCCCTCCTTTTCTCCCTCTATACCCACTCAATTGGTGAAGTCATATCCTTACATGGGTTTTCATATCACTGCTATGCAGATGACACTCAACTAATCTTTTTTTTCCCTCCATCAGATACCAAAGCTTCTCCTCGGATCTCCGCATGATTGACAGACATATCTTCATGGATAAATGCTCATCAACTAAAACGTAACCCCAGCAAAACATCACTGCTGGCCATCTCAGGTAATTCATCTTCAGGTCAGGATCTTAGAATAACACTTCATGACTCTCTGCTCTCCCCTTCAGCCACTGCTCGTAACCTTGGGGTAACTATGGACAATGAACTGTCCTTCTTCCCACATGTCGCTAATGTAGCTTTTTCCTGTCGATTTCTTCTCTACAACATCCAAAGGATTCGACCATTTCTGTCCACACAGGCTGCCCAGATGCTTGTTCAGTCTCTTGTCAAGATTTTAACTCTCTGCTGGCAGGCCTTCCCCTAAACGCTATTCGTTCACTGCAAATGATCCAAAAAGCAGCTGCACGGCTTGTGTTCAATCAGCCCAAGTTCTCCCACACCACATCATTGCTGCACTCCCTGCACTGGCTTCCAGTAGCTGCACATATCTGATTCAAAACACTGATGCTTGCCTACAAGGGCAAAAATGGACCAGCACCATCTTCCCTCAGTGACCTCATCACATTTCGCACTGCACCACGCTGTCTGAGATCATCCAGCACTGCTCAACTGGTACCACTTTCTCACAGAATGAGAGGTAAGGACACTTCAAGGCTCTACTCTGTTCTGGCAAGGAGGTGGTGGAATAAACGTCCCCTAGATGTCTGTACAACGGAGTCCCTGACTATCTACAAGCAACGACTGAATACCTGCCTCTTAAATTAGCCCTTTCCAAGTTTGTAGAAATCAAGAGTTATGGATGTTGTGGGGATGTCTTGGCTGACACGCCTCTGCAGCATCGCGTGGCGGTCAGGGACAGTGCCTCTGGAATGGCAGACCGGAGTGGTGGTCCCTCTTTTTAAGAAGGGGGACCGGAGGGTGTGTTCCAACTATAGGGGGATCACACTTCTCAGCCTACCTGGGAAAGTCTATGCCAGGGTACTGGAGAGGAGAATACGGCCGATAGTAGAACCTCGGATTCAGGAGGAACAGTGTGGTTTTCGTCCAGGCCGTGGAACACTAGTTTTGTGGATTTGGAAAAGGCATTCGACTTTGTCCCTCGAGGCGGCCTGTGAAGGGTGCTCCAGGATTATGGGGTCCGGGGACTTTTACTAAGGGCTGAAGCAGGAGCTTGGTTCGCATTGCCGGCAGTAAGTCAGACTTGTTCCCGGTGCATGTTGTCACCGGTTCTGTTCATAATTTTTAGGGACAGAATTTCTAGGCGCAGCCAGGGGCCGGATGGTGTCCGGTTTGGTGACAACACGATTTCGTCTCTGCTCTTTGCAGAGGATGTTTTCGTGTTGGCTTCATCAGACCAGGACCTTCAGCACGCACTCGGACGGTTTGCAGCCGAGTGTGAAGCAGCTGGGATGAGATTTAGCACCTCCAAATCCGAGGCCATGGTCCTCAGTCGGAAAAGGGTGGCTTGCCCACTTCAGATTGGTGGAGAGTTCCTGCCGCAAGTGGAGGAGTTTAAGTATCTTGGGGTTTTGTTTACGAGTGAGGGAAGGGTGGAACGGGAGATTGACAGATAGTGCAGCTTCTGCAGTAATGCGGTCGATGTACCGTCTGTAGTGGTGAAGAAAGAGCTGAGCCGCAAGGCGAAACTCTCGATTTACCGGTCAATTCCTACTCTCACCTATGGTCATGAGCTCTGGGTCATGACAGAAAGGACAAGATCCCGGATACAGGCGGCCGAAATGAGCTTTCTCCGCAGGGTGGCTGGGCGATCCCTTAGAGATAGGGCGAGAAGCTCGGGCACTCGGGAGAAGCTCAGAGTAGAGCCGCTGCTCCTCCACATCGAGAGGGGTCAGCTGAGGTGGCTCGGGCATCTGTTCCGGATGCCTCCTGGACGTCTTCCTGGGAAGATGTTCAGGACTATGTCTCCCGGCTGGCCTGGGAACGCCTCGGTGTCCCCCCGGAAGAGCTGGAAGAAGTGTCTAGGGAGAGGGAAGTCTGGGCATCTCTGCTTAGACTGCTGCCCCCGCGACCCGGCCTCGGATAAGATGGAGAAGATGATGATGATGATGATGATGATATTTATATTAAGTTTGTAATCTGGAGTACCAGTGTAAATTTATTAATTACTAGACACTCAAAGCACTTTTGTACGTCGCTCTGGATAAGGACGTCTGCTAAATGCCGCAAATGTAAATGTAAATGTATGTCAATATGTGTAAATCAAATCTTGCCTATATCTTAACTACAAGCTTCCTTAGTGCTTCCTGTATGTTTGTGTGTCTTGGTTATTGAACATCTTATAACACTTGTTTTTTATCAACTATCAACTAACTAAGTTCTGTACCTAATTCTTCCTTGCTCTTCTCTATTTTAAAGATTTTGTGTATATATATATATATATATATATATATATATATATATATATATATATATATAGAGAGAGAGAGAGAGAGAGAGAGAGAGAGAGCGAGATAGATAGATAGATAGATAGATAGATAGATAGATAGATAGATAGATAGATAGATAGACAGACGGACGGACGGACGGACGGACGGACGGACGGACGGACGGACGGACAGACAGGTAGATAGATAGATAGATAGATAGATAGATAGATAGATAGATAGACAGATAGACAGATAGATAGATAGATAGATAGATAGATAGATAGATAGATAGATAGATAGATAGATAGAACTTTATTGTCATTGCATAGTACAGGTACACAGCAACGAAATGCATTTTGGCATCTACCAGAAGTGCAAAATGTAGCAGTCGTTCAAAAGTGCAGATAAATATCTAGCATATTTACAGTGCAGATAACTATCTAGCATATTACAGCAAGTGGTATATATGAAAGAATATACAGTGAATAAATATAAAGGCGATTTCAGTGCAGAGATGTGTGGACATTCAGAAGTACAGTAAATAAATATAGCGGCGTACAGTAATTAAGAAAATGTGCAGAAATGAAAGGTTACAGATCACAAGATTATGGCATTAAGGAGTAGCAAGCTGAATAAACAGTCTACTATATATATGAAAAAAAAACATATATATGTATATATATATATATATATATATATATATATATATATATATATATATATATATATATATATATATATATATATATATAAATATATACACATACATTATATACACAAATGAATGTGAAATGTTGGGCAGAATGTACAGTATTGATAAAGATACATACAGATATAAAAAGTGCAGATGTACTGAGGAGTGAAAAAGATATAATATGTAGTATGTACATGTATTCTACAGATGTTATATACAGTCTTTTGTTTGTGTTTGTTTTGTAGTGATTTAGCGGTGTAGTGGTGAGTTCAGTAATGTGATGGTGGAAAATCTGTCCCTGAACCTGCTGGTTCTGGTGCGCAAGTTTCTGTATCTCCTTTGTGATGGAAGGAGGTTGAACAGTTTATGACTGGGATGTGAAGAGTCCTTGATGATGTTGTGAGCTCTGCGCAGACATCTGCTGTGGTGAAGGTGTTCAATGGCAGGTAGTTGGGTGCCAGTGATGCGTTGGGCAGTTTTGACCACCCTTTGCAGTGCTTTACGCTCACACACAGTGGAGCCTCCGTACCATACAGTGATGGAGTTGGTCAGGATGCTCTCAATGATGCAGCGGTAGAAACTCGTTAAAATCCCCGGGGACAGATGAGATTTCTTGAGACTTCTCAAGAAGTACAGGCGTTGTTGTGCTTTTTTTACCAGAGCTGACGTGTTCTGCTGCCAGGACAGATCCTCAGAGATGTGAACTCCCGGGAACTTAAAGCTGGAGACTCGCTCTACCTCGATTCCATTGATGTTGACAGGTAGATGTCTCCCGCTGTTGGATTTCCGGAAGTCCACAATGAGCTCTTTGGTCTTTGTGGCGTTGAGAGTCAGGTTGTTTGTGGCACACCATGCTGCCAGATTACGGATCTCTTCCCTGTAGGCCGATTCGTCGTTGTTTTCGATCTGGCCGACCACGGTGGTGTCATCTGCATACTTGATGAAGATGTTGGCGTTATACAGAGGAGCACAATCGTGGGTGAACAGGGAGTAGAGCAGTGGGCTCAGAACACAGCCCTGCGGTATGCCAGTGTTCAGAATGAGGGTTGAGGATACCTGGTTTCCCAACCGGACAGATTGAGGTCTGTTGGTGAGAAAGTCCAGAATCCATCTGCAAATGGAGGTGCAGATACCCAGTTCACTGAGCTTAGTGATCAGTACAGTGGGGAGGACTGTATTGAATACAGAGCTAAAGTCAATGAACAGCATTCTGATGTATGTGTTGCTCTTAACCAGGTGGGTGAGAGCAGAATGAAGAGCTATGGAAACTGCATCCTCAGTTGACCTGTTCCAGTGTAGGTGGTAGGCCCGCAGTGAGGTGATTCAGGACCAGTTTCTCAAAGCACTTCATAGCAATAGTGGTGAGTGCAACCGGGCGAAAGTCATTCAGGCATTCAGCAGCTGAGTGCTTAGGCACTGGTATGATAGTAGTGGTCTTCAGGCATGTTGGTACCGTGGCTTGGGCCAGTGACAGGTTGAAAATGTCAGTAAAAACCTGTGCCAGTTGTCCAGCGCATTCTCTGAGAACACGTCCTGGTAATATTATCAGGTATACTGATTGGAACTAATCAACACATCAATTAAGTGGCTCTATGTTTGAAATCACGTTTAAATCACTTTATTGCAGTCAATATAACCCGGCCCTAGAAGGCCTTTCAGGAGTGAGCGTTTCCCAGAAGGTAGTCTTGCCTACTCTTAACAGTAAGACTACCCGAGTTCTCCTTACTACCCTTCAGTTATCACAGACAAGTGCAAATTCACGTGGCAAATCTTTCACTTTTTATACCCCAAATTTACTTAAATTTACATATTATTGTCTATAGTGAGTTTCTTATCCGCTGAAAATGAAAGTCTCAGACTTCTAGGACTAAGAGAAAGAGGTTTTTCAAACCAAGAATATTTGCACAAACAGAATGCACTTACCCATAATAATTTTACATGGTTATGATGAGATAAGATAGAACAAAACATTTCCAGACCAAAATATATTTTTCCTAAAAATATCTGGTATTTCAAAAATAAGAATTATCATATTCATTATCATAATTTCATAAAAACTGTTGAAAACTGCAAAATTTGAATGAAAATGAGTTAGAAAATCATAATTAATCATTAACGAAACAACTGCACAAATTTGGCAAATCCTTCTATGTGCTGTCAAGAATGTGTTTCTCATCCGCTGAAAATGCGATTCCGCAAGTCTCAGGCTTCTAGGACGAAGAGAAAGAGGTTTTTTGAACCAAGAATATTTGCACAAACAGAATGCATTTGCCCATAATAATTTTACATGTTTATGATGAGATAAGATAGAACAAAATATTTTCTGACCAAAACAAATTTTTCAAATAAATATTTGTTATTTCAAAAATATGAATTTTCATATTCATAATTTAATAAAAACTGCAAAAAGTGAATGAAAATGGGTAAGAATGTCATAATTGATCAAAAACGGAACAACAGCACATATTTTGCATATCCTTCTATGTGCTGTCAAGAATGAGTTTATTAACCGCTGAAAATGCGATTCCGCAAGTCTCTGGCTTCTAGGACGAAGAGAAAGAGGTTTTTCGAACCAAGAATATTTGCTCGTTTATGATGTGATACGATCGAACAAAACATTTTCTGACCAAAATATGATATGTTTCATATAAATATTTTACTTATTTCAAAAATATGAATTTTCATATTCATAATCATAATTACATAAAAACTGTTGAAAACTGCAAAAAATGAATGAAAATGGGTTAGAATGTCATAATTAATCAAAAACGAAACAACAGCATTTTTTTGAAAAATCTGTCAAGAATGAGTTTCTTATCCGCTAAAAATGCGATTCCACAAGTCTCAGGCTTCTAGGACTTAGAGAAAGCGTGACCAAAAGCTGTTTCCTGTTTTGATAAGAAGACATACTAGCTGGAGATGTGTGAGCCCAGATAAAGACTCTCTATATATGTATGCATTACTTACTAACATCATAAATATTCTATAGACACTGAACAGGCAAAGGAATGTGTGTGAACCAGTGTGAGAAAAGTGTGCGGTTAAGTTTGTAGTCTTGCGTACCAGTGTAGATTTATTCATTGCTAGAGACTCAAAGCACTTTTGTACGTCGCTTTGGAAAGGGGCATCTGCTAAATGCTGCAAATGTAAATGTAAATGAGATCCATCTTAACACTAACAATGGCCACTTTCAATCAATGATGATTTAGCATTACACACCAATAAAATAGGATGTGCTTTACTGGGAACTGGATTGGTGATATAAACTGCAAATGCTTTTCATCACCAATCCAGCTCCCAGTAAAAATAAAGACCAGACAAAAACAACAGATTTCTTTACAATTCGTCCCTACATGCATATGCAAATTTGCAAATAATCCTTCATCATTAACACTCCAATCGAGGCCTTTATGGCCTGTCTTACCATCGTCATCAAACATGGAAACATAGAAAGTACAATAACAAAAATCAATAAAAGAATCAATCTTAAGACAAAATAGTGTTAAATTCTTAATCTTCTCAAAGAACTTTGTCGGCAGTTATTTCATCTTCTCCAAGACATCCTGAGACAATTGTTACTCAGTGCTTCCTGGACCTTTCAGCAGCATTTGATACAATCAACCACAAGACACTTTTGTCAACCCTCAAGAGCCTGGGTATTCACGGAACAGCATGGGAATAGTTTGCTTCCTACCTGGAATGTCGCTCATACCAGGTAACATGGAGGGGATCCACATCTCCCCCATGCAGACTCACAACTGGTGTTCCATAAAGCTCAGTACTTGGTCCCCTCCTTTTCTCCCTCTATACCCACTCAATTGGTGAAGTCATATCCTTACATGGGTTTTCATATCACTGCTATGCAGATGACACTCAACTAATCTTTTTTTTCCCTCCATCAGATACCAAAGCTTCTCCTCGGATCTCCGCATGATTGACAGACATATCTTCATGGATAAATGCTCATCAACTAAAACGTAACCCCAGCAAAACATCACTGCTGGCCATCTCAGGTAATTCATCTTCAGGTCAGGATCTTAGAATAACACTTCATGACTCTCTGCTCTCCCCTTCAGCCACTGCTCGTAACCTTGGGGTAACTATGGACAATGAACTGTCCTTCTTCCCACATGTCGCTAATGTAGCTTTTTCCTGTCGATTTCTTCTCTACAACATCCAAAGGATTCGACCATTTCTGTCCACACAGGCTGCCCAGATGCTTGTTCAGTCTCTTGTCAAGATTTTAACTCTCTGCTGGCAGGCCTTCCCCTAAACGCTATTCGTTCACTGCAAATGATCCAAAAAGCAGCTGCACGGCTTGTGTTCAATCAGCCCAAGTTCTCCCACACCACATCATTGCTGCACTCCCTGCACTGGCTTCCAGTAGCTGCACATATCTGATTCAAAACACTGATGCTTGCCTACAAGGGCAAAAATGGACCAGCACCATCTTCCCTCAGTGACCTCATCACATTTCGCACTGCACCACGCTGTCTGAGATCATCCAGCACTGCTCAACTGGTACCACTTTCTCACAGAATGAGAGGTAAGGACACTTCAAGGCTCTACTCTGTTCTGGCAAGGAGGTGGTGGAATAAACGTCCCCTAGATGTCTGTACAACGGAGTCCCTGACTATCTACAAGCAACGACTGAATACCTGCCTCTTAAATTAGCCCTTTCCAAGTTTGTAGAAATCAAGAGTTATGGATGTTGTGGGGATGTCTTGGCTGACACGCCTCTGCAGCATCGCGTGGCGGTCAGGGACAGTGCCTCTGGAATGGCAGACCGGAGTGGTGGTCCCTCTTTTTAAGAAGGGGGACCGGAGGGTGTGTTCCAACTATAGGGGGATCACACTTCTCAGCCTACCTGGGAAAGTCTATGCCAGGGTACTGGAGAGGAGAATACGGCCGATAGTAGAACCTCGGATTCAGGAGGAACAGTGTGGTTTTCGTCCAGGCCGTGGAACACTAGTTTTGTGGATTTGGAAAAGGCATTCGACTTTGTCCCTCGAGGCGGCCTGTGAAGGGTGCTCCAGGATTATGGGGTCCGGGGACTTTTACTAAGGGCTGAAGCAGGAGCTTGGTTCGCATTGCCGGCAGTAAGTCAGACTTGTTCCCGGTGCATGTTGTCACCGGTTCTGTTCATAATTTTTAGGGACAGAATTTCTAGGCGCAGCCAGGGGCCGGATGGTGTCCGGTTTGGTGACAACACGATTTCGTCTCTGCTCTTTGCAGAGGATGTTTTCGTGTTGGCTTCATCAGACCAGGACCTTCAGCACGCACTCGGACGGTTTGCAGCCGAGTGTGAAGCAGCTGGGATGAGATTTAGCACCTCCAAATCCGAGGCCATGGTCCTCAGTCGGAAAAGGGTGGCTTGCCCACTTCAGATTGGTGGAGAGTTCCTGCCGCAAGTGGAGGAGTTTAAGTATCTTGGGGTTTTGTTTACGAGTGAGGGAAGGGTGGAACGGGAGATTGACAGATAGTGCAGCTTCTGCAGTAATGCGGTCGATGTACCGTCTGTAGTGGTGAAGAAAGAGCTGAGCCGCAAGGCGAAACTCTCGATTTACCGGTCAATTCCTACTCTCACCTATGGTCATGAGCTCTGGGTCATGACAGAAAGGACAAGATCCCGGATACAGGCGGCCGAAATGAGCTTTCTCCGCAGGGTGGCTGGGCGATCCCTTAGAGATAGGGCGAGAAGCTCGGGCACTCGGGAGAAGCTCAGAGTAGAGCCGCTGCTCCTCCACATCGAGAGGGGTCAGCTGAGGTGGCTCGGGCATCTGTTCCGGATGCCTCCTGGACGTCTTCCTGGGAAGATGTTCAGGACTATGTCTCCCGGCTGGCCTGGGAACGCCTCGGTGTCCCCCCGGAAGAGCTGGAAGAAGTGTCTAGGGAGAGGGAAGTCTGGGCATCTCTGCTTAGACTGCTGCCCCCGCGACCCGGCCTCGGATAAGATGGAGAAGATGATGATGATGATGATGATGATATTTATATTAAGTTTGTAATCTGGAGTACCAGTGTAAATTTATTAATTACTAGACACTCAAAGCACTTTTGTACGTCGCTCTGGATAAGGACGTCTGCTAAATGCCGCAAATGTAAATGTAAATGTATGTCAATATGTGTAAATCAAATCTTGCCTATATCTTAACTACAAGCTTCCTTAGTGCTTCCTGTATGTTTGTGTGTCTTGGTTATTGAACATCTTATAACACTTGTTTTTTATCAACTATCAACTAACTAAGTTCTGTACCTAATTCTTCCTTGCTCTTCTCTATTTTAAAGATTTTGTGTATATATATATATATATATATATATATATATATATATATATATATATAGAGAGAGAGAGAGAGAGAGAGAGAGAGAGAGCGAGATAGATAGATAGATAGATAGATAGATAGATAGATAGATAGATAGATAGATAGACAGACGGACGGACGGACGGACGGACGGACGGACGGACGGACGGACGGACAGACAGGTAGATAGATAGATAGATAGATAGATAGATAGATAGATAGATAGACAGATAGACAGATAGATAGATAGATAGATAGATAGATAGATAGATAGATAGATAGATAGATAGATAGATAGAACTTTATTGTCATTGCATAGTACAGGTACACAGCAACGAAATGCATTTTGGCATCTACCAGAAGTGCAAAATGTAGCAGTCGTTCAAAAGTGCAGATAAATATCTAGCATATTTACAGTGCAGATAACTATCTAGCATATTACAGCAAGTGGTATATATGAAAGAATATACAGTGAATAAATATAAAGGCGATTTCAGTGCAGAGATGTGTGGACATTCAGAAGTACAGTAAATAAATATAGCGGCGTACAGTAATTAAGAAAATGTGCAGAAATGAAAGGTTACAGATCACAAGATTATGGCATTAAGGAGTAGCAAGCTGAATAAACAGTCTACTATATATATGAAAAAAAAACATATATATGTATATATATATATATATATATATATATATATATATATATATATATATATATATATATATATATATATATATAAATATATACACATACATTATATACACAAATGAATGTGAAATGTTGGGCAGAATGTACAGTATTGATAAAGATACATACAGATATAAAAAGTGCAGATGTACTGAGGAGTGAAAAAGATATAATATGTAGTATGTACATGTATTCTACAGATGTTATATACAGTCTTTTGTTTGTGTTTGTTTTGTAGTGATTTAGCGGTGTAGTGGTGAGTTCAGTAATGTGATGGTGGAAAATCTGTCCCTGAACCTGCTGGTTCTGGTGCGCAAGTTTCTGTATCTCCTTTGTGATGGAAGGAGGTTGAACAGTTTATGACTGGGATGTGAAGAGTCCTTGATGATGTTGTGAGCTCTGCGCAGACATCTGCTGTGGTGAAGGTGTTCAATGGCAGGTAGTTGGGTGCCAGTGATGCGTTGGGCAGTTTTGACCACCCTTTGCAGTGCTTTACGCTCACACACAGTGGAGCCTCCGTACCATACAGTGATGGAGTTGGTCAGGATGCTCTCAATGATGCAGCGGTAGAAACTCGTTAAAATCCCCGGGGACAGATGAGATTTCTTGAGACTTCTCAAGAAGTACAGGCGTTGTTGTGCTTTTTTTACCAGAGCTGACGTGTTCTGCTGCCAGGACAGATCCTCAGAGATGTGAACTCCCGGGAACTTAAAGCTGGAGACTCGCTCTACCTCGATTCCATTGATGTTGACAGGTAGATGTCTCCCGCTGTTGGATTTCCGGAAGTCCACAATGAGCTCTTTGGTCTTTGTGGCGTTGAGAGTCAGGTTGTTTGTGGCACACCATGCTGCCAGATTACGGATCTCTTCCCTGTAGGCCGATTCGTCGTTGTTTTCGATCTGGCCGACCACGGTGGTGTCATCTGCATACTTGATGAAGATGTTGGCGTTATACAGAGGAGCACAATCGTGGGTGAACAGGGAGTAGAGCAGTGGGCTCAGAACACAGCCCTGCGGTATGCCAGTGTTCAGAATGAGGGTTGAGGATACCTGGTTTCCCAACCGGACAGATTGAGGTCTGTTGGTGAGAAAGTCCAGAATCCATCTGCAAATGGAGGTGCAGATACCCAGTTCACTGAGCTTAGTGATCAGTACAGTGGGGAGGACTGTATTGAATACAGAGCTAAAGTCAATGAACAGCATTCTGATGTATGTGTTGCTCTTAACCAGGTGGGTGAGAGCAGAATGAAGAGCTATGGAAACTGCATCCTCAGTTGACCTGTTCCAGTGTAGGTGGTAGGCCCGCAGTGAGGTGATTCAGGACCAGTTTCTCAAAGCACTTCATAGCAATAGTGGTGAGTGCAACCGGGCGAAAGTCATTCAGGCATTCAGCAGCTGAGTGCTTAGGCACTGGTATGATAGTAGTGGTCTTCAGGCATGTTGGTACCGTGGCTTGGGCCAGTGACAGGTTGAAAATGTCAGTAAAAACCTGTGCCAGTTGTCCAGCGCATTCTCTGAGAACACGTCCTGGTAATATTATCAGGTATACTGATTGGAACTAATCAACACATCAATTAAGTGGCTCTATGTTTGAAATCACGTTTAAATCACTTTATTGCAGTCAATATAACCCGGCCCTAGAAGGCCTTTCAGGAGTGAGCGTTTCCCAGAAGGTAGTCTTGCCTACTCTTAACAGTAAGACTACCCGAGTTCTCCTTACTACCCTTCAGTTATCACAGACAAGTGCAAATTCACGTGGCAAATCTTTCACTTTTTATACCCCAAATTTACTTAAATTTACATATTATTGTCTATAGTGAGTTTCTTATCCGCTGAAAATGAAAGTCTCAGACTTCTAGGACGAAGAGAAAGAGGTTTTTCGAACCAAGAATATTTGCACAAACAGAATGCACTTGCCCATAATAATTTTACATGTTTATGATGAGATAAGAAAGAACAAAATATTTTCTGACCAAAACAAATTTTTCAAATAAATATTTGTTATTTCAAAAATATGAATTTTCATATTCATAATTTAATAAAAACTGCAAAAAGTGAATGAAAATGGGTAAGAATGTCATAATTGATCAAAAACGGAACAACAGCCCATATTTTGCATATCCTTCTATGTGCTGTCAAGAATGAGTTTATTATCCGCTGAAAATGCGATTCCGCAAGTCTCTGGCTTCTAGGACGAAGAGAAAGAGGTTTTTCGAACCAAGAATATTTGCTCGTTTATGATGTGATACGATCGAACAAAACATTTTCTGACCAAAATATGATATGTTTCATATAAATATTTTATTTCAAAAATATGAATTTTCATATTCATAATCATAATTACATAAAAACTGTTGAAAACTGCAAAAAATGAATGAAAATGGGTTAGAATGTCATAATTAATCAAAAACGAAACAACAGCATTTTTTTGAAAAATCTGTCAAGAATGAGTTTCTTATCCGCTAAAAATGCGATTCCACAAGTCTCAGGCTTCTAGGACTTAGAGAAAGCGTGACCAAAAGCTGTTTCCTGTTTTGATAAGAAGACATACTAGCTGGAGATGTGTGAGCCCAGATAAAGACTCTCTATATATATGTATGCATTACTTACTAACATCATAAATATTCTATAGACACTGAACAGGCAAAGGAATGTGTGTGAACCAGTGTGAGAAAAGTGTGCGGTTAAGTTTGTAGTCTTGCGTACCAGTGTAGATTTATTCATTGCTAGAGACTCAAAGCACTTTTGTACGTCGCTTTGGAAAGGGGCATCTGCTAAATGCTGCAAATGTAAATGTAAATGAGATCCATCTTAACACGAACAATGGCCACTTTCAATCAATGATGATTTAGCATTACACACCAATAAAATAGGATGTGCTTTACTGGGAACTGGATTGGTGATATAAACTGCAAATGCTTTTCATCACCAATCCAGCTCCCAGTAAAAATAAAGACCAGACAAAAACAACAGATTTCTTTACAATTCGTCCCTACATGCATATGCAAATTTGCAAATAATCCTTCATCATTAACACTCCAATCGAGGCCTTTATGGCCTGTCTTACCATCGTCATCAAACATGGAAACATAGAAAGTACAATAACAAAAATCAATAAAAGAATCAATCTTAAGACAAAATAGTGTTAAATTCTTAATCTTCTCAAAAAACTTTGTCGGCAGTTATTTCATCTTCTCCAAGACATCCTGAGACAATTGTTACTCAGTGCTTCCTGGACCTTTCAGCAGCATTTGATTACAATCAACCACAAGACACTTTTGTCAACCCTCAAGAGCCTGGGTATTCACGGAACAGCATGGGAATAGTTTGCTTCCTACCTGGAATGTCGCTCATACCAGGTAACATGGAGGGGATCCACATCTCCCCCCTCACAACTGGTGTTCCATAAAGCTCAGTACTTGGTCCCCTCCTTTTCTCCCTCTATACCCACTCAATTGGTGAAGTCATATCCTTACATGGGTTTTCATATCACTGCTATGCAGATGACACTCAACTAATCTTTTTTTTCCCTCCATCAGATACCAAAGCTTCTCCTCGGATCTCCGCATGATTGACAGACATATCTTCATGGATAAATGCTCATCAACTAAAACGTAACCCCAGCAAAACATCACTGCTGGCCATCTCAGGTAATTCATCTTCAGGTCAGGATCTTAGAATAACACTTCATGACTCTCTGCTCTCCCCTTCAGCCACTGCTCGTAACCTTGGGGTAACTATGGACAATGAACTGTCCTTCTTCCCACATGTCGCTAATGTAGCTTTTTCCTGTCGATTTCTTCTCTACAACATCCAAAGGATTCGACCATTTCTGTCCACACAGGCTGCCCAGATGCTTGTTCAGTCTCTTGTCAAGATTTTAACTCTCTGCTGGCAGGCCTTCCACTAAACGCTATTCGTTCACTGCAAATGATCCAAAAAGCAGCGCACGGCTTGTGTTCAATCAGCCCAAGTTCTCCCACACCACATCATTGCTGCACTCCCTGCACTGGCTTCCAGTAGCTGCACATATCTGATTCAAAACACTGATGCTTGCCTACAAGGGCAAAAATGGACCAGCACCATCTTCCCTCAGTGACCTCATCACATTTCGCACTGCACCACGCTGTCTGAGATCATCCAGCACTGCTCAACTGGTACCACTTTCTCACAGAATGAGAGGTAAGGACACTTCAAGGCTCTACTCTGTTCTGGCAAGGAGGTGGTGGAATAAACGTCCCCTAGATGTCTGTACAACGGAGTCCCTGACTATCTACAAGCAACGACTGAATACCTGCCTCTTAAATTAGCCCTTTCCAAGTTTGTAGAAATCAAGAGTTATGGATGTTGTGGGGATGTCTTGGCTGACACGCCTCTGCAGCATCGCGTGGCGGTCAGGGACAGTGCCTCTGGAATGGCAGACCGGAGTGGTGGTCCCTCTTTTTAAGAAGGGGGACCGGAGGGTGTGTTCCAACTATAGGGGGATCACACTTCTCAGCCTACCTGGGAAAGTCTATGCCAGGGTACTGGAGAGGAGAATACGGCCGATAGTAGAACCTCGGATTCAGGAGGAACAGTGTGGTTTTCGTCCAGGCCGTGGAACACTAGTTTTGTGGATTTGGAAAAGGCATTCGACTGTGTCCCTCGAGGCGGCCTGTGAAGGGTGCTCCGGGATTATGGGGTCCGGGGACTTTTACTAAGGGCTGAAGCAGGAGCTTGGTTCGCATTGCCGGCAGTAAGTCAGACTTGTTCCCGGTGCATGTTGTCACCGGTTCTGTTCATAATTTTTAGGGACAGAATTTCTAGGCGCAGCCAGGGGCCGGATGGTGTCCGGTTTGGTGACAACACGATTTCGTCTCTGCTCTTTGCAGAGGATGTTTTCATGTTGGCTTCATCAGACCAGGACCTTCAGCACGCACTCGGCCGGTTTGCAGCCGAGTGTGAAGCAGCTGGGATGAGATTTTTAGCACCTCCAAATCCGAGGCCATGGTCCTCAGTCGGAAAAGGGTGGCTTGCCCACTTCAGATTGGTGGAGAGTTCCTGCCGCAAGTGGAGGAGTTTAAGTATCTTGGGGTTTTGTTTACGAGTGAGGGAAGGGTGGAACGGGAGATTGACAGATAGTGCAGCTTCTGCAGTAATGCGGTCGATGTACCGTCTGTAGTGGTGAAGAAAGAGCTGAGCCGCAAGGCGAAACTCTCGATTTACCGGTCAATTCCTACTCTCACCTATGGTCATGAGCTCTGGGTCATGACAGAAAGGACAAGATCCCGGATACAGGCGGCCGAAATGAGCTTTCTCCGCAGGGTGGCTGGGCGATCCCTTAGAGATAGGGCGAGAAGCTCGGGCACTCGGGAGAAGCTCAGAGTAGAGCCGCTGCTCCTCCACATCGAGAGGGGTCAGCTGAGGTGGCTCGGGCATCTGTTCCGGATGCCTCCTGGACGTCTTTCTGGGAAGATGTTCAGGACTATGTCTCCCGGCTGGCCTGGGAACGCCTCGGTGTCCCCCCGGAAGAGCTGGAAGAAGTGTCTAGGGAGAGGGAAGTCTGGGCATCTCTGCTTAGACTGCTGCCCCCGCGACCCGGCCTCGGATAAGATGGAGAAGATGATGATGATGATGATGATGATATTTATATTAAGTTTGTAATCTGGAGTACCAGTGTAAATTTATTAATTACTAGACACTCAAAGCACTTTTGTACGTCGCTCTGGATAAGGACGTCTGCTAAATGCCGCAAATGTAAATGTAAATGTATGTCAATATGTGTAAATCAAATCTTGCCTATATCTTAACTACAAGCTTCCTTAGTGCTTCCTGTATGTTTGTGTGTCTTGGTTATTGAACATCTTATAACACTTGTTTTTTATCAACTATCAACTAACTAAGTTCTGTACCTAATTCTTCCTTGCTCTTCTCTATTTTAAAGATTTTGTGTATATATATATATATATATATATATATATATATATATATATATATATATATAGAGAGAGAGAGAGAGAGAGAGAGAGAGCGAGAGCGAGATAGATAGATAGATAGATAGATAGATAGATAGATGGATGGACGGACGGACGGACGGACGGACGGACGGACGGACGGACGGACAGACAGGTAGATAGATAGATAGATAGATAGATAGATAGATAGATAGATAGATAGATAGATAGATAGATAGATAGATAGATAGATAGATAGAACTTTATTGTCATTGCATAGTACAGGTACACAGCAACGAAATGCATTTTGGCATCTACCAGAAGTGCAAAATGTAGCAGTCGTTCAAAAGTGCAGATAAATATCTAGCATATTTACAGTGCAGATAACTATCTAGCATATTACAGCAAGTGGTATATATGAAAGAATATACAGTGAATAAATATAAAGGCGATTTCAGTGCAGAGATGTGTGGACATTCAGAAGTACAGTAAATAAATATAGCGGCGTACAGTAATTAAGAAAATGTGCAGAAATGAAAGGTTACAGATCACAAGATTATGGCATTAAGGAGTAGCAAGCTGAATAAACAGTCTACTATATATATGAAAAAAAACCATATATATGTATATATATATATATATATATATATATATATATATATATATATATATATATATAAATATATACACATACATTATATACACAAATGAATGTGAAATGTTGGGCAGAATGTACAGTATTGATAAAGATACATACAGATATAAAAAGTGCAGATGTACTGAGGAGTGAAAAAGATATAATATGTAGTATGTACATGTATTGTACAGATGTTATATACAGTCTTTTGTTTGTGTTTGTTTTGTAGTGATTTAGCGGTGTAGTGGTGAGTTCAGTAATGTGATGGTGGAAAATCTGTCCCTGAACCTGCTGGTTCTGGTGCGCAAGTTTCTGTATCTCCTTTGTGATGGAAGGAGGTTGAACAGTTTATGACTGGGATGTGAAGAGTCCTTGATGATGTTGTGAGCTCTGCGCAGACATCTGCTGTGGTGAAGGTGTTCAATGGCAGGTAGTTGGGTGCCAGTGATGCGTTGGGCAGTTTTGACCACCCTTTGCAGTACCATACGCTCACACACAGTGGAGCCTCCGTACCATACAGTGATGGAGTTGGTCAGGATGCTCTCAATGATGCAGCGGTAGAAACTCGTTAAAATCCCCGGGGACAGATGAGATTTCTTGAGACTTCTCAAGAAGTACAGGCGTTGTTGTGCTTTTTTTACCAGAGCTGACGTGTTCTGCTGCCAGGACAGATCCTCAGAGATGTGAACTCCCGGGAACTTAAAGCTGGAGACTCGCTCTACCTCGATTCCATTGATGTTGACAGGTAGATGTCTCCCGCTGTTGGATTTCCGGAAGTCCACAATGAGCTCTTTGGTCTTTGTGGCGTTGAGAGTCAGGTTGTTTGTGGCACACCATGCTGCCAGATTACGGATCTCTTCCCTGTAGGCCGATTCGTCGTTGTTTTCGATCTGGCCGACCACGGTGGTGTCATCTGCATACTTGATGAAGATGTTGGCGTTATACAGAGGAGCACAATCGTGGGTGAACAGGGAGTAGAGCAGTGGGCTCAGAACACAGCCCTGCGGTATGCCAGTGTTCAGAATGAGGGTTGAGGATACCTGGTTTCCCAACCTGACAGATTGAGGTCTGTTGGTGAGAAAGTCCAGAATCCATCTGCAAATGGAGGTGCAGATACCCAGTTCACTGAGCTTAGTGATCAGTACAGTGGGGAGGACTGTATTGAATACAGAGCTAAAGTCAATGAACAGCATTCTGATGTATGTGTTGCTCTTAACCAGGTGGGTGAGAGCAGAATGAAGAGCTATGGAAACTGCATCCTCAGTTGACCTGTTCGGGCGATACTGGTGTGGGTCCAGTGTAGGTGGTAGGCCCGCAGTGAGGTGATTCAGGACCAGTTTCTCAAAGCACTTCATAGCAATAGTGGTGAGTGCAACCGGGCGAAAGTCATTCAGGCATTCAGCAGCTGAGTGCTTAGGCACTGGTATGATAGTAGTGGTCTTCAGGCATGTTGGTACCGTGGCTTGGGCCAGTGACAGGTTGAAAATGTCAGTAAAAACCTGTGCCAGTTGTCCAGCGCATTCGCTGAGAACACGTCCCGGTAATATTATCAGGTATACTGATTGGAACTAATCAACACATCAATTAAGTGGCTCTATGTTTGAAATCACGTTTAAATCACTTTATTGCAGTCAATATAACCCGGCCCTAGAAGGCCTTTCAGGAGTGAGCGTTTCCCAGAAGGTAGTCTTGCCTACTCTTAACAGTAAGACTACCCGAGTTCTCCTTACTACCCTTCAGTTATCACAGACAAGTGCAAATTCACGTGGCAAATCTTTCACTTTTTATACCCCAAATTTACTTAAATTTACATATTATTGTCTATAGTGAGTTTCTTATCTGCTGAAAATGAAAGTCTCAGACTTCTAGGACGAAGAGAAAGAGGTTTTTCGAACCAAGAATATTTGCACAAACAGAATGCACTTGCCCATAATAATTTTACATGTTTATGACGAGATAAGATAGAACAAAATATTTTCTGACCAAAACAAATTTTTCAAATAAATATTTGTTATTTCAAAAATATGAATTTTCATATTCATAATTTAATAAAAACTGCAAAAAGTGAATGAAAATGGGTAAGAATGTCATAATTGATCAAAAACGGAACAACAGCCCATATTTTGCATATCCTTCTATGTGCTGTCAAGAATGAGTTTATTATCCGCTGAAAATGCGATTCCGCAAGTCTCTGGCTTCTAGGACGAAGAGAAAGAGGTTTTTCAAACCAAGAATATTTGCTCGTTTATGATGTGATACGATCGAACAAAACATTTTCTGACCAAAATATGATATGTTTCATATAAATATTTTACTTATTTCAAAAATATGAATTTTCATATTCATAATCATAATTACATAAAAACTGTTGAAAACTGCAAAAAATGAATGAAAATGGGTTAGAATGTCATAATTAATCAAAAACGAAACAACAGCATTTTTTTGAAAAATCTGTCAAGAATGAGTTTCTTATCCGCTAAAAATGCGATTCCACAAGTCTCAGGCTTCTAGGACTTAGAGAAAGCGTGACCAAAAGCTGTTTCCTGTTTTGATAAGAAGACATACTAGCTGGAGATGTGTGAGCCCAGATAAAGACTCTCTATATATGTATGCATTACTTACTAACATCATAAATATTCTATAGACACTGAACAGGCAAAGGAATGTGTGTGAACCAGTGTGAGAAAAGTGTGCGGTTAAGTTTGTAGTCTTGCGTACCAGTGTAGATTTATTCATTGCTAGAGACTCAAAGCACTTTTGTACGTCGCTTTGGAAATGGGCATCTGCTAAATGCTGCAAATGTAAATGTAAATGAGATCCATCTTAACACTAACAATGGCCACTTTCAATCAATGATGATTTAGCATTACACACCAATAAAATAGGATGTGCTTTACTGGGAACTGGATTGGTGATATAAACTGCAAATGCTTTTCATCACCAATCCAGCTCCCAGTAAAAATAAAGACCAGACAAAAACAACAGATTTCTTTACAATTCGTCCCTACATGCATATGCAAATTTGCAAATAATCCTTCATCATTAACACTCCAATCGAGGCCTTTATGGCCTGTCTTACCATCGTCATCAAACATGGAAACATAGAAAGTACAATAACAAAAATCAATAAAAGAATCAATCTTAAGACAAAATAGTGTTAAATTCTTAATCTTCTCAAAGAACTTTGTCGGCAGTTATTTCATCTTCTCCAAGACATCCTGAGACAATTGTTACTCAGTGCTTCCTGGACCTTTCAGCAGCATTTGATACAATCAACCACAAGACACTTTTGTCAACCCTCAAGAGCCTGGGTATTCACGGAACAGCATGGGAATAGTTTGCTTCCTACCTGGAATGTCGCTCATACCAGGTAACATGGAGGGGATCCACATCTCCCCCATGCAGACTCACAACTGGTGTTCCATAAAGCTCAGTACTTGGTCCCCTCCTTTTCTCCCTCTATACCCACTCAATTGGTGAAGTCATATCCTTACATGGGTTTTCATATCACTGCTATGCAGATGACACTCAACTAATCTTTTTTTTCCCTCCATCAGATACCAAAGCTTCTCCTCGGATCTCCGCATGATTGACAGACATATCTTCATGGATAAATGCTCATCAACTAAAACGTAACCCCAGCAAAACATCACTGCTGGCCATCTCAGGTAATTCATCTTCAGGTCAGGATCTTAGAATAACACTTCATGACTCTCTGCTCTCCCCTTCAGCCACTGCTCGTAACCTTGGGGTAACTATGGACAATGAACTGTCCTTCTTCCCACATGTCGCTAATGTAGCTTTTTCCTGTCGATTTCTTCTCTACAACATCCAAAGGATTCGACCATTTCTGTCCACACAGGCTGCCCAGATGCTTGTTCAGTCTCTTGTCAAGATTTTAACTCTCTGCTGGCAGGCCTTCCCCTAAACGCTATTCGTTCACTGCAAATGATCCAAAAAGCAGCTGCACGGCTTGTGTTCAATCAGCCCAAGTTCTCCCACACCACATCATTGCTGCACTCCCTGCACTGGCTTCCAGTAGCTGCACATATCTGATTCAAAACACTGATGCTTGCCTACAAGGGCAAAAATGGACCAGCACCATCTTCCCTCAGTGACCTCATCACATTTCGCACTGCACCACGCCGTCTGAGATCATCCAGCACTGCTCAACTGGTACCACTTTCTCACAGAATGAGAGGTAAGGACACTTCAAGGCTCTACTCTGTTCTGGCAAGGAGGTGGTGGAATAAACGTCCCCTAGATGTCTGTACAACAGAGTCCCTGACTATCTACAAGCAACGACTGAATACCTGCCTCTTAAATTAGCCCTTTCCAAGTTTGTAGAAATCAAGAGTTATGGATGTTGTGGGGATGTCTTGGCTGACACGCCTCTGCAGCATCGCGTGGCGGTCAGGGACAGTGCCTCTGGAATGGCAGACCGGAGTGGTGGTCCCTCTTTTTAAGAAGGGGGACCGGAGGGTGTGTTCCAACTATAGGGGGATCACACTTCTCAGCCTACCTGGGAAAGTCTATGCCAGGGTACTGGAGAGGAGAATACGGCCGATAGTAGAACCTCGGATTCAGGAGGAACAGTGTGGTTTTCGTCCAGGCCGTGGAACACTAGTTTTGTGGATTTGGAAAAGGCATTCGACTGTGTCCCTCGAGGCGGCCTGTGAAGGGTGCTCCGGGATTATGGGGTCCGGGGACTTTTACTAAGGGCTGAAGCAGGAGCTTGGTTCGCATTGCCGGCAGTAAGTCAGACTTGTTCCCGGTGCATGTTGTCACCGGTTCTGTTCATAATTTTTAGGGACAGAATTTCTAGGCGCAGCCAGGGGCCGGATGGTGTCCGGTTTGGTGACAACACGATTTCGTCTCTGCTCTTTGCAGAGGATGTTTTCGTGTTGGCTTCATCAGACCAGGACCTTCAGCACGCACTCGGACGGTTTGCAGCCGAGTGTGAAGCAGCTGGGATGAGATTTTTAGCACCTCCAAATCCGAGGCCATGGTCCTCAGTCGGAAAAGGGTGGCTTGCCCACTTCAGATTGGTGGAGAGTTCCTGCCGCAAGTGGAGGAGTTTAAGTATCTTGGGGTTTTGTTTACGAGTGAGGGAAGGGTGGAACGGGAGATTGACAGATAGTGCAGCTTCTGCAGTAATGCGGTCGATGTACCGTCTGTAGTGGTGAAGAAAGAGCTGAGCCGCAAGGCGAAACTCTCGATTTACCGGTCAATTCCTACTCTCACCTATGGTCATGAGCTCTGGGTCATGACAGAAAGGACAAGATCCCGGATACAGGCGGCCGAAATGAGCTTTCTCCGCAGGGTGGCTGGGCGATCCCTTAGAGATAGGGCGAGAAGCTCGGGCACTCGGGAGAAGCTCAGAGTAGAGCCGCTGCTCCTCCACATCGAGAGGGGTCAGCTGAGGTGGCTCGGGCATCTGTTCCGGATGCCTCCTGGACGTCTTTCTGGGAAGATGTTCAGGACTATGTCTCCCGGCTGGCCTGGGAACGCCTCGGTGTCCCCCCGGAAGAGCTGGAAGAAGTGTCTAGGGAGAGGGAAGTCTGGGCATCTCTGCTTAGACTGCTGCCCCCGCGACCCGGCCTCGGATAAGATGGAGAAGATGATGATGATGATGATGATGATATTTATATTAAGTTTGTAATCTGGAGTACCAGTGTAAATTTATTAATTACTAGACACTCAAAGCACTTTTGTACGTCGCTCTGGATAAGGACGTCTGCTAAATGCCGCAAATGTAAATGTAAATGTATGTCAATATGTGTAAATCAAATCTTGCCTATATCTTAACTACAAGCTTCCTTAGTGCTTCCTGTATGTTTGTGTGTCTTGGTTATTGAACATCTTATAACACTTGTTTTTTATCAACTATCAACTAACTAAGTTCTGTACCTAATTCTTCCTTGCTCTTCTCTATTTTAAAGATTTTGTGTATATATATATATATATATATATATATATATATATATATATAGAGAGAGAGAGAGAGAGAGAGAGAGAGAGAGAGAGCGAGAGCGAGATAGATGGATGGATGGATGGACGGACGGACGGACGGACGGACGGACGGACGGACGGACAGACAGACAGACAGACAGACAGACAGACAGACAGACAGACAGATAGATAGATAGATAGATAGAACTTTATTGTCATTGCATAGTACAGGTACACAGCAACGAAATGCATTTTGGCATCTACCAGAAGTGCAAAATGTAGCAGTCGTTCAAAAGTGCAGATAAATATCTAGCATATTTACAGTGCAGATAACTATCTAGCATATTACAGCAAGTGGTATATATGAAAGAATATACAGTGAATAAATATAAAGGCGATTTCAGTGCAGAGATGTGTGGACATTCAGAAGTACAGTAAATAAATATAGCGGCGTACAGTAATTAAGAAAATGTGCAGAAATGAAAGGTTACAGATCACAAGATTATGGCATTAAGGAGTAGCAAGCTGAATAAACAGTCTACTATATATATGAAAAAAAACCATATATATGTATATATATATATATATATATATATATATATATATATATATATATATATATATATAAATATATACACATACATTATATACACAAATGAATGTGAAATGTTGGGCAGAATGTACAGTATTGATAAAGATACATACAGATATAAAAAGTGCAGATGTACTGAGGAGTGAAAAAGATATAATATGTAGTATGTACATGTATTGTACAGATGTTATATACAGTCTTTTGTTTGTGTTTGTTTTGTAGTGATTTAGCGGTGTAGTGGTGAGTTCAGTAATGTGATGGTGGAAAATCTGTCCCTGAACCTGCTGGTTCTGGTGCGCAAGTTTCTGTATCTCCTTTGTGATGGAAGGAGGTTGAACAGTTTATGACTGGGATGTGAAGAGTCCTTGATGATGTTGTGAGCTCTGCGCAGACATCTGCTGTGGTGAAGGTGTTCAATGGCAGGTAGTTGGGTGCCAGTGATGCGTTGGGCAGTTTTGACCACCCTTTGCAGTACCATACGCTCACACACAGTGGAGCCTCCGTACCATACAGTGATGGAGTTGGTCAGGATGCTCTCAATGATGCAGCGGTAGAAACTCGTTAAAATCCCCGGGGACAGATGAGATTTCTTGAGACTTCTCAAGAAGTACAGGCGTTGTTGTGCTTTTTTTACCAGAGCTGACGTGTTCTGCTGCCAGGACAGATCCTCAGAGATGTGAACTCCCGGGAACTTAAAGCTGGAGACTCGCTCTACCTCGATTCCATTGATGTTGACAGGTAGATGTCTCCCGCTGTTGGATTTCCGGAAGTCCACAATGAGCTCTTTGGTCTTTGTGGCGTTGAGAGTCAGGTTGTTTGTGGCACACCATGCTGCCAGATTACGGATCTCTTCCCTGTAGGCCGATTCGTCGTTGTTTTCGATCTGGCCGACCACGGTGGTGTCATCTGCATACTTGATGAAGATGTTGGCGTTATACAGAGGAGCACAATCGTGGGTGAACAGGGAGTAGAGCAGTGGGCTCAGAACACAGCCCTGCGGTATGCCAGTGTTCAGAATGAGGGTTGAGGATACCTGGTTTCCCAACCTGACAGATTGAGGTCTGTTGGTGAGAAAGTCCAGAATCCATCTGCAAATGGAGGTGCAGATACCCAGTTCACTGAGCTTAGTGATCAGTACAGTGGGGAGGACTGTATTGAATACAGAGCTAAAGTCAATAAACAGCATTCTGATGTATGTGTTGCTCTTAACCAGGTGGGTGAGAGCAGAATGAAGAGCTATGGAAACTGCATCCTCAGTTGACCTGTTCGGGCGATACTGGTGTGGGTCCAGTGTAGGTGGTAGGCCCGCAGTGAGGTGATTCAGGACCAGTTTCTCAAAGCACTTCATAGCAATAGTGGTGAGTGCAACCGGGCGAAAGTCATTCAGGCATTCAGCAGCTGAGTGCTTAGGCACTGGTATGATAGTAGTGGTCTTCAGGCATGTTGGTACCGTGGCTTGGGCCAGTGACAGGTTGAAAATGTCAGTAAAAACCTGTGCCAGTTGTCCAGCGCATTCGCTGAGAACACGTCCCGGTAATATTATCAGGTATACTGATTGGAACTAATCAACACATCAATTAAGTGGCTCTATGTTTGAAATCACGTTTAAATCACTTTATTGCAGTCAATATAACCCGGCCCTAGAAGGCCTTTCAGGAGTGAGCGTTTCCCAGAAGGTAGTCTTGCCTACTCTTAACAGTAAGACTACCCGAGTTCTCCTTACTACCCTTCAGTTATCACAGACAAGTGCAAATTCACGTGGCAAATCTTTCACTTTTTATACCCCAAATTTACTTAAATTTACATATTATTGTCTATAGTGAGTTTCTTATCCGCTGAAAATGAAAGTCTCAGACTTCTAGGACGAAGAGAAAGAGGTTTTTCGAACCAAGAATATTTGCACAAACAGAATGCACTTGCCCATAATAATTTTACATGTTTATGATGAGATAAGATAGAACAAAATATTTTCTGACCAAAACAAATTTTTCAAATAAATATTTGTTATTTCAAAAATATGAATTTTCATATTCATAATTTAATAAAAACTGCAAAAAGTGAATGAAAATGGGTAAGAATGTCATAATTGATCAAAAACGGAACAACAGCCCATATTTTGCATATTCTTCTATGTGCTGTCAAGAATGAGTTTATTATCCGCTGAAAATGCGATTCCGCAAGTCTCTGGCTTCTAGGACGAAGAGAAAGAGGTTTTTCGAACCAAGAATATTTGCTCGTTTATGATGTGATACGATCGAACAAAACATTTTCTGACCAAAATATGATATGTTTCATATAAATATTTTACTTATTTCAAAAATATGAATTTTCATATTCATAATCATAATTACATAAAAACTGTTGAAAACTGCAAAAAATGAATGAAAATGGGTTAGAATGTCATAATTAATCAAAAACGAAACAACAGCATTTTTTTGAAAAATCTGTCAAGAATGAGTTTCTTATCCGCTAAAAATGCGATTCCACAAGTCTCAGGCTTCTAGGACTTAGAGAAAGCGTGACCAAAAGCTGTTTCCTGTTTTGATAAGAAGACATACTAGCTGGAGATGTGTGAGCCCAGATAAAGACTCTCTATATATATGTATGCATTACTTACTAACATCATAAATATTCTATAGACACTGAACAGGCAAAGGAATGTGTGTGAACCAGTGTGAGAAGTTAAGTGCGGTTAAGTTTGTAGTCTTGCGTACCAGTGTAGATTTATTCATTGCTAGAGACTCAAAGCACTTTTGTACGTCGCTTTGGAAAGGGGCATCTGCTAAATGCTGCAAATGTAAATGTAAATGAGATCCATCTTAACACGAACAATGGCCACTTTCAATCAATGATGATTTAGCATTACACACCAATAAAATAGGATGTGCTTTACTGGGAACTGGATTGGTGATATAAACTGCAAATGCTTTTCATCACCAATCCAGCTCCCAGTAAAAATAAAGACCAGACAAAAACAACAGATTTCTTTACAATTCGTCCCTACATGCATATGCAAATTTGCAAATAATCCTTCATCATTAACACTCCAATCGAGGCCTTTATGGCCTGTCTTACCATCGTCATCAAACATGGAAACATAGAAAGTACAATAACAAAAATCAATAAAAGAATCAATCTTAAGACAAAATAGTGTTAAATTCTTAATCTTCTCAAAAAACTTTGTCGGCAGTTATTTCATCTTCTCCAAGACATCCTGAGACAATTGTTACTCAGTGCTTCCTGGACCTTTCAGCAGCATTTGATTACAATCAACCACAAGACACTTTTGTCAACCCTCAAGAGCCTGGGTATTCACGGAACAGCATGGGAATAGTTTGCTTCCTACCTGGAATGTCGCTCATACCAGGTAACATGGAGGGGATCCACATCTCCCCCATGCAGACTCACAACTGGTGTTCCATAAAGCTCAGTACTTGGTCCCCTCCTTTTCTCCCTCTATACCCACTCAATTGGTGAAGTCATATCCTTACATGGGTTTTCATATCACTGCTATGCAGATGACACTCAACTAATCTTTTTTTTCCCTCCATCAGATACCAAAGCTTCTCCTCGGATCTCCGCATGATTGACAGACATATCTTCATGGATAAATGCTCATCAACTAAAACGTAACCCCAGCAAAACATCACTGCTGGCCATCTCAGGTAATTCATCTTCAGGTCAGGATCTTAGAATAACACTTCATGACTCTCTGCTCTCCCCTTCAGCCACTGCTCGTAACCTTGGGGTAACTATGGACAATGAACTGTCCTTCTTCCCACATGTCGCTAATGTAGCTTTTTCCTGTCGATTTCTTCTCTACAACATCCAAAGGATTCGACCATTTCTGTCCACACAGGCTGCCCAGATGCTTGTTCAGTCTCTTGTCAAGATTTTAACTCTCTGCTGGCAGGCCTTCCCCTAAACGCTATTCGTTCACTGCAAATGATCCAAAAAGCAGCTGCACGGCTTGTGTTCAATCAGCCCAAGTTCTCCCACACCACATCATTGCTGCACTCCCTGCACTGGCTTCCAGTAGCTGCACATATCTGATTCAAAACACTGATGCTTCCCTACAAGGGCAAAAATGGACCAGCACCATCTTCCCTCAGTGACCTCATCACATTTCGCACTGCACCACGCCGTCTGAGATCATCCAGCACTGCTCAACTGGTACCACTTTCTCACAGAATGAGAGGTAAGGACACTTCAAGGCTCTACTCTGTTCTGGCAAGGAGGTGGTGGAATAAACGTCCCCTAGATGTCTGTACAACGGAGTCCCTGACTATCTACAAGCAACGACTGAATACCTGCCTCTTAAATTAGCCCTTTCCAAGTTTGTAGAAATCAAGAGTTATGGATGTTGTGGGGATGTCTTGGCTGACACGCCTCTGCAGCATCGCGTGGCGGTCAGGGACAGTGCCTCTGGAATGGCAGACCGGAGTGGTGGTCCCTCTTTTTAAGAAGGGGGACCGGAGGGTGTGTTCCAACTATAGGGGGATCACACTTCTCAGCCTACCTGGGAAAGTCTATGCCAGGGTACTGGAGAGGAGAATACGGCCGATAGTAGAACCTCGGATTCAGGAGGAACAGTGTGGTTTTCGTCCAGGCCGTGGAACACTAGTTTTGTGGATTTGGAAAAGGCATTCGACTGTGTCCCTCGAGGCGGCCTGTGAAGGGTGCTCCGGGATTATGGGATCCGGGGACTTTTACTAAGGGCTGAAGCAGGAGCTTGGTTCGCATTGCCGGCAGTAAGTCAGACTTGTTCCCGGTGCATGTTGTCACCGGTTCTGTTCATAATTTTTAGGGACAGAATTTCTAGGCGCAGCCAGGGGCCGGATGGTGTCCGGTTTGGTGACAACACGATTTCGTCTCTGCTCTTTGCAGAGGATGTTTTCGTGTTGGCTTCATCAGACCAGGACCTTCAGCACGCACTCGGCCGGTTTGCAGCCGAGTGTGAAGCAGCTGGGATGAGATTTTTAGCACCTCCAAATCCGAGGCCATGGTCCTCAGTCGGAAAAGGGTGGCTTGCCCACTTCAGATTGGTGGAGAGTTCCTGCCGCAAGTGGAGGAGTTTAAGTATCTTGGGGTTTTGTTTACGAGTGAGGGAAGGGTGGAACGGGAGATTGACAGATAGTGCAGCTTCTGCAGTAATGCGGTCGATGTACCGTCTGTAGTGGTGAAGAAAGAGCTGAGCCGCAAGGCGAAACTCTCGATTTACCGGTCAATTCCTACTCTCACCTATGGTCATGAGCTCTGGGTCATGACAGAAAGGACAAGATCCCGGATACAGGCGGCCAAAATGAGCTTTCTCCGCAGGGTGGCTGGGCGATCCCTTAGAGATAGGGCGAGAAGCTCGGGCACTCGGGAGAAGCTCAGAGTAGAGCCGCTGCTCCTCCACATCGAGAGGGGTCAGCTGAGGTGGCTCGGGCATCTGTTCCGGATGCCTCCTGGACGTCTTTCTGGGAAGATGTTCAGGACTATGTCTCCCGGCTGGCCTGGGAACGCCTCGGTGTCCCCCCGGAAGAGCTGGAAGAAGTGTCTAGGGAGAGGGAAGTCTGGGCATCTCTGCTTAGACTGCTGCCCCCGCGACCCGGCCTCGGATAAGATGGAGAAGATGATGATGATGATGATGATGATATTTATATTAAGTTTGTAATCTGGAGTACCAGTGTAAATTTATTAATTACTAGACACTCAAAGCACTTTTGTACGTCGCTCTGGATAAGGACGTCTGCTAAATGCCGCAAATGTAAATGTAAATGTATGTCAATATGTGTAAATCAAATCTTGCCTATATCTTAACTACAAGCTTCCTTAGTGCTTCCTGTATGTTTGTGTGTCTTGGTTAATTGAACATCTTATAACACTTGTTTTTTATCAACTATCAACTAACTAAGTTCTGTACCTAATTCTTCCTTGCTCTTCTCTATTTTAAAGATTTTGTGTATATATATATATATATATATATATATATATATATATATATATAGAGAGAGAGAGAGAGAGAGAGAGAGAGAGAGAGCGAGAGCGAGAGCGAGATAGATAGATAGATAGATGGATGGATGGATGGATGGATGGATGGACGGACGGACGGACGGACGGACGGACGGACGGACGGACAGGTATATAGATAGATAGATAGATAGATAGATAGATAGATAGATAGAACTTTATTGTCATTGCATAGTACAGGTACACAGCAACGAAATGCATTTTGGCATCTACCAGAAGTGCAAAATGTAGCAGTCGTTCAAAAGTGCAGATAAATATCTAGCATATTTACAGTGCAGATAACTATCTAGCATATTACAGCAAGTGGTATATATGAAAGAATATACAGTGAATAAATATAAAGGCGATTTCAGTGCAGAGATGTGTGGACATTCAGAAGTACAGTAAATAAATATAGCGGCGTACAGTAATTAAGAAAATGTGCAGAAATGAAAGGTTACAGATCACAAGATTATGGCATTAAGGAGTAGCAAGCTGAATAAACAGTCTACTATATATATGAAAAAAAACCATATATATGTATATATATATATATATATATATATATATATATATATATATATATATATATATATATATATATATATATATATATAAATATATACACATACATTATATACACAAATGAATGTGAAATGTTGGGCAGAATGTACAGTATTGATAAAGATACATACAGATATAAAAAGTGCAGATGTACTGAGGAGTGAAAAAGATATAATATGTAGTATGTACATGTATTGTACAGATGTTATATACAGTCTTTTGTTTGTGTTTGTTTTGTAGTGATTTAGCGGTGTAGTGGTGAGTTCAGTAATGTGATGGTGGAAAATCTGTCCCTGAACCTGCTGGTTCTGGTGCGCAAGTTTCTGTATCTCCTTTGTGATGGAAGGAGGTTGAACAGTTTATGACTGGGATGTGAAGAGTCCTTGATGATGTTGTGAGCTCTGCGCAGACATCTGCTGTGGTGAAGGTGTTCAATGGCAGGTAGTTGGGTGCCAGTGATGCGTTGGGCAGTTTTGACCACCCTTTGCAGTGCTTTACGCTCACACACAGTGGAGCCTCCGTACCATACAGTGATGGAGTTGGTCAGGATGCTCTCAATGATGCAGCGGTAGAAACTCGTTAAAATCCCCGGGGACAGATGAGATTTCTTGAGACTTCTCAAGAAGTACAGGCGTTGTTGTGCTTTTTTTACCAGAGCTGACGTGTTCTGCTGCCAGGACAGATCCTCAGAGATGTGAACTCCCGGGAACTTAAAGCTGGAGACTCGCTCTACCTCGATTCCATTGATGTTGACAGGTAGATGTCTCCCGCTGTTGGATTTCCGGAAGTCCACAATGAGCTCTTTGGTCTTTGTGGCGTTGAGAGTCAGGTTGTTTGTGGCACACCATGCTGCCAGATTACGGATCTCTTCCCTGTAGGCCGATTCGTCGTTGTTTTCGATCTGGCCGACCACGGTGGTGCCATCTGCATACTTGATGAATATGTTGGCGTTATACAGAGGAGCACAATCGTGGGTGAACAGGGAGTAGAGCAGTGGGCTCAGAACACAGCCCTGCGGTATGCCAGTGTTCAGAATGAGGGTTGAGGATACCTGGTTTCCCAACCTGACAGATTGAGGTCTGTTGGTGAGAAAGTCCAGAATCCATCTGCAAATGGAGGTGCAGATACCCAGTTCACTGAGCTTAGTGATCAGTACAGTGGGGAGGACTGTATTGAATACAGAGCTAAAGTCAATGAACAGCATTCTGATGTATGTGTTGCTCTTAACCAGGTGGGTGAGAGCAGAATGAAGAGCTATGGAAACTGCATCCTCAGTTGACCTGTTCGGGCGATACTGGTGTGGGTCCAGTGTAGGTGGTAGGCCCGCAGTGAGGTGATTCAGGACCAGTTTCTCAAAGCACTTCATAGCAATAGTGGTGAGTGCAACCGGGCGAAAGTCATTCAGGCATTCAGCAGCTGAGTGCTTAGGGACTGGTATGATAGTAGTGGTCTTCAGGCATGTTGGTACCGTGGCTTGGGCCAGTGACAGGTTGAAAATGTCAGTAAAAACCTGTGCCAGTTGTCCAGCGCATTCTCTGAGAACACGTCCCGGTAATATTATCAGGTATACTGATTGGAACTAATTAACACATCAATTAAGTGGCTCTATGTTTGAAATCACGTTTAAATCACTTTATTGCAGTCAATATAACCCGGCCCTAGAAGGCCTTTCAGGAGTGAGCGTTTCCCAGAAGGTAGTCTTGCCTACTCTTAACAGTAAGACTACCCGAGTTCTCCTTACTACCCTTCAGTTATCACAGACAAGTGCAAATTCACGTGGCAAATCTTTCACTTTTTATACCCCAAATTTACTTAAATTTACATATTATTGTCTATAGTGAGTTTCTTATCCGCTGAAAATGAAAGTCTCAGACTTCTAGGACGAAGAGAAAGAGGTTTTTCGAACCAAGAATATTTGCACAAACAGAATGCACTTGCCCATAATAATTTTACATGTTTATGATGAGATAAGATAGAACAAAATATTTTCTGACCAAAACAAATTTTTCAAATAAATATTTGTTATTTCAAAAATATGAATTTTCATATTCATAATTTAATAAAAACTGCAAAAAGTGAATGAAAATGGGTAAGAATGTCATAATTGATCAAAAACGGAACAACAGCCCATATTTTGCATATCCTTCTATGTGCTGTCAAGAATGAGTTTATTATCCGCTGAAAATGCGATTCCGCAAGTCTCTGGCTTCTAGGACGAAGAGAAAGAGGTTTTTCGAACCAAGAATATTTGCTCGTTTATGATGTGATACGATCGAACAAAACATTTTCTGACCAAAATATGATATGTTTCATATAAATATTTTACTTATTTCAAAAATATGAATTTTCATATTCATAATCATAATTACATAAAAACTGTTGAAAACTGCAAAAAATGAATGAAAATGGGTTAGAATGTCATAATTAATCAAAAACGAAACAACAGCATTTTTTTGAAAAATCTGTCAAGAATGAGTTTCTTATCCGCTAAAAATGCGATTCCACAAGTCTCAGGCTTCTAGGACTTAGAGAAAGCGTGACCAAAAGCTGTTTCCTGTTTTGATAAGAAGACATACTAGCTGGAGATGTGTGAGCCCAGATAAAGACTCTCTATATATATGTATGCATTACTTACTAACATCATAAATATTCTATAGACACTGAACAGGCAAAGGAATGTGTGTGAACCAGTGTGAGAAAAGTGTGCGGTTAAGTTTGTAGTCTTGCGTACCAGTGTAGATTTATTCATTGCTAGAGACTCAAAGCACTTTTGTACGTCGCTTTGGAAAGGGGCATCTGCTAAATGCTGCAAATGTAAATGTAAATGAGATCCATCTTAACACGAACAATGGCCACTTTCAATCAATGATGATTTAGCATTACACACCAATAAAATAGGATGTGCTTTACTGGGAACTGGATTGGTGATATAAACTGCAAATGCTTTTCATCACCAATCCAGCTCCCAGTAAAAATAAAGACCAGACAAAAACAACAGATTTCTTTACAATTCGTCCCTACATGCATATGCAAATTTGCAAATAATCCTTCATCATTAACACTCCAATCGAGGCCTTTATGGCCTGTCTTACCATCGTCATCAAACATGGAAACATAGAAAGTACAATAACAAAAATCAATAAAAGAATCAATCTTAAGACAAAATAGTGTTAAATTCTTAATCTTCTCAAAAAACTTTGTCGGCAGTTATTTCATCTTCTCCAAGACATCCTGAGACAATTGTTACTCAGTGCTTCCTGGACCTTTCAGCAGCATTTGATTACAATCAACCACAAGACACTTTTGTCAACCCTCAAGAGCCTGGGTATTCACGGAACAGCATGGGAATAGTTTGCTTCCTACCTGGAATGTCGCTCATACCAGGTAACATGGAGGGGATCCACATCTCCCCCATGCAGACTCACAACTGGTGTTCCATAAAGCTCAGTACTTGGTCCCCTCCTTTTCTCCCTCTATACCCACTCAATTGGTGAAGTCATATCCTTACATGGGTTTTCATATCACTGCTATGCAGATGACACTCAACTAATCTTTTTTTTCCCTCCATCAGATACCAAAGCTTCTCCTCGGATCTCCGCATGATTGACAGACATATCTTCATGGATAAATGCTCATCAACTAAAACGTAACCCCAGCAAAACATCACTGCTGGCCATCTCAGGTAATTCATCTTCAGGTCAGGATCTTAGAATAACACTTCATGACTCTCTGCTCTCCCCTTCAGCCACTGCTCGTAACCTTGGGGTAACTATGGACAATGAACTGTCCTTCTTCCCACATGTCGCTAATGTAGCTTTTTCCTGTCGATTTCTTCTCTACAACATCCAAAGGATTCGACCATTTCTGTCCACACAGGCTGCCCAGATGCTTGTTCAGTCTCTTGTCAAGATTTTAACTCTCTGCTGGCAGGCCTTCCCCTAAACGCTATTCGTTCACTGCAAATGATCCAAAAAGCAGCTGCACGGCTTGTGTTCAATCAGCCCAAGTTCTCCCACACCACATCATTGCTGCACTCCCTGCACTGGCTTCCAGTAGCTGCACATATCTGATTCAAAACACTGATGCTTGCCTACAAGGGCAAAAATGGACCAGCACCATCTTCCCTCAGTGACCTCATCACATTTCGCACTGCACCACGCTGTCTGAGATCATCCAGCACTGCTCAACTGGTACCACTTTCTCACAGAATGAGAGGTAAGGACACTTCAAGGCTCTACTCTGTTCTGGCAAGGAGGTGGTGGAATAAACGTCCCCTAGATGTCTGTACAACGGAGTCCCTGACTATCTACAAGCAACGACTGAATACCTGCCTCTTAAATTAGCCCTTTCCAAGTTTGTAGAAATCAAGAGTTATGGATGTTGTGGGGATGTCTTGGCTGACACGCCTCTGCAGCATCGCGTGGCGGTCAGGGACAGTGCCTCTGGAATGGCAGACCGGAGTGGTGGTCCCTCTTTTTAAGAAGGGGGACCGGAGGGTGTGTTCCAACTATAGGGGGATCACACTTCTCAGCCTACCTGGGAAAGTCTATGCCAGGGTACTGGAGAGGAGAATACGGCCGATAGTAGAACCTCGGATTCAGGAGGAACAGTGTGGTTTTCGTCCAGGCCATGGAACACTAGTTTTGTGGATTTGGAAAAGGCATTCGACTGTGTCCCTCGAGGCGGCCTGTGAAGGGTGCTCCGGGATTATGGGGTCCGGGGACTTTTACTAAGGGCTGAAGCAGGAGCTTGGTTCGCATTGCCGGCAGTAAGTCAGACTTGTTCCCGGTGCATGTTGTCACCGGTTCTGTTCATAATTTTTAGGGACAGAATTTCTAGGCGCAGCCAGGGGCCGGATGGTGTCCGGTTTGGTGACAACACGATTTCGTCTCTGCTCTTTGCAGAGGATGTTTTCGTGTTGGCTTCATCAGACCAGGACCTTCAGCACGCACTCGGACGGTTTGCAGCCGAGTGTGAAGCAGCTGGGATGAGATTTAGCACCTCCAAATCCGAGGCCATGGTCCTCAGTCGGAAAAGGGTGGCTTGCCCACTTCAGATTGGTGGAGAGTTCCTGCCGCAAGTGGAGGAGTTTAAGTATCTTGGGGTTTTGTTTACGAGTGAGGGAAGGGTGGAACGGGAGATTGACAGATAGTGCAGCTTCTGCAGTAATGCGGTCGATGTACCGTCTGTAGTGGTGAAGAAAGAGCTGAGCCGCAAGGCGAAACTCTCGATTTACCGGTCAATTCCTACTCTCACCTATGGTCATGAGCTCTGGGTCATGACAGAAAGGACAAGATCCCGGATACAGGCGGCCGAAATGAGCTTTCTCCGCAGGGTGGCTGGGCGATCCCTTAGAGATAGGGCGAGAAGCTCGGGCACTCGGGAGAAGCTCAGAGTAGAGCCGCTGCTCCTCCACATCGAGAGGGGTCAGCTGAGGTGGCTCGGGCATCTGTTCCGGATGCCTCCTGGACGTCTTCCTGGGAAGATGTTCAGGACTATGTCTCCCGGCTGGCCTGGGAACGCCTCGGTGTCCCCCCGGAAGAGCTGGAAGAAGTGTCTAGGGAGAGGGAAGTCTGGGCATCTCTGCTTAGACTGCTGCCCCCGCGACCCGGCCTCGGATAAGATGGAGAAGATGATGATGATGATGATGATGATATTTATATTAAGTTTGTAATCTGGAGTACCAGTGTAAATTTATTAATTACTAGACACTCAAAGCACTTTTGTACGTCGCTCTGGATAAGGACGTCTGCTAAATGCCGCAAATGTAAATGTAAATGTATGTCAATATGTGTAAATCAAATCTTGCCTATATCTTAACTACAAGCTTCCTTAGTGCTTCCTGTATGTTTGTGTGTCTTGGTTATTGAACATCTTATAACACTTGTTTTTTATCAACTATCAACTAACTAAGTTCTGTACCTAATTCTTCCTTGCTCTTCTCTATTTTAAAGATTTTGTGTATATATATATATATATATATATATATATATATATATATATATATATATAGAGAGAGAGAGAGAGAGCGAGAGCGAGAGCGAGATAGATAGATAGATAGATAGATAGATAGATAGATAGATAGATAGATAGATAGATAGATAGATAGACGGACGGACGGACGGACGGACGGACGGACGGACGGACGGACGGACGGACGGACGGACAGGTAGATAGATAGATAGATAGATAGATAGATAGATAGATAGATAGATAGATAGATAGATAGATAGATAGACAGACAGACAGACAGACAGACAGACAGACAGACAGACAGACAGACAGATAGATAGATAGATAGATAGATAGATAGATAGATAGATAGATAGATAGATAGATAGATAGAACTTTATTGTCATTGCATAGTACAGGTACACAGCAACGAAATGCATTTTGGCATCTACCAGAAGTGCAAAATGTAGCAGTCGTTCAAAAGTGCAGATAAATATCTAGCATATTTACAGTGCAGATAACTATCTAGCATATTACAGCAAGTGGTATATATGAAAGAATATACAGTGAATAAATATAAAGGCGATTTCAGTGCAGAGATGTGTGGACATTCAGAAGTACAGTAAATAAATATAGCGGCGTACAGTAATTAAGAAAATGTGCAGAAATGAAAGGTTACAGATCACAAGATTATGGCATTAAGGAGTAGCAAGCTGAATAAACAGTCTACTATATATATGAAAAAAAAACATATATATGTATATATATATATATATATATATATATATATATATATATATATATATATATATATATATATATATATAAATATATACACATACATTATATACACAAATGAATGTGAAATGTTGGGCAGAATGTACAGTATTGATAAAGATACATACAGATATAAAAAGTGCAGATGTACTGAGGAGTGAAAAAGATATAATATGTAGTATGTACATGTATTGTACAGATGTTATATACAGTCTTTTGTTTGTGTTTGTTTTGTAGTGATTTAGCGGTGTAGTGGTGAGTTCAGTAATGTGATGGTGGAAAATCTGTCCCTGAACCTGCTGGTTCTGGTGCGCAAGTTTCTGTATCTCCTTTGTGATGGAAGGAGGTTGAACAGTTTATGACTGGGATGTGAAGAGTCCTTGATGATGTTGTGAGCTCTGCGCAGACATCTGCTGTGGTGAAGGTGTTCAATGGCAGGTAGTTGGGTGCCAGTGATGCGTTGGGCAGTTTTGACCACCCTTTGCAGTGCTTTACGCTCACACACAGTGGAGCCTCCGTACCATACAGTGATGGAGTTGGTCAGGATGCTCTCAATGATGCAGCGGTAGAAACTCGTTAAAATCCCCGGGGACAGATGAGATTTCTTGAGACTTCTCAAGAAGTACAGGCGTTGTTGTGCTTTTTTTACCAGAGCTGACGTGTTCTGCTGCCAGGACAGATCCTCAGAGATGTGAACTCCCGGGAACTTAAAGCTGGAGACTCGCTCTACCTCGATTCCATTGATGTTGACAGGTAGATGTCTCCCGCTGTTGGATTTCCGGAAGTCCACAATGAGCTCTTTGGTCTTTGTGGCGTTGAGAGTCAGGTTGTTTGTGGCACACCATGCTGCCAGATTACGGATCTCTTCCCTGTAGGCCGATTCGTCGTTGTTTTCGATCTGGCCGACCACGGTGGTGTCATCTGCATACTTGATGAAGATGTTGGCGTTATACAGAGGAGCACAATCGTGGGTGAACAGGGAGTAGAGCAGTGGGCTCAGAACACAGCCCTGCGGTATGCCAGTGTTCAGAATGAGGGTTGAGGATACCTGGTTTCCCAACCGGACAGATTGAGGTCTGTTGGTGAGAAAGTCCAGAATCCATCTGCAAATGGAGGTGCAGATACCCAGTTCACTGAGCTTAGTGATCAGTACAGTGGGGAGGACTGTATTGAATACAGAGCTAAAGTCAATGAACAGCATTCTGATGTATGTGTTGCTCTTAACCAGGTGGGTGAGAGCAGAATGAAGAGCTATGGAAACTGCATCCTCAGTTGACCTGTTCCAGTGTAGGTGGTAGGCCCGCAGTGAGGTGATTCAGGACCAGTTTCTCAAAGCACTTCATAGCAATAGTGGTGAGTGCAACCGGGCGAAAGTCATTCAGGCATTCAGCAGCTGAGTGCTTAGGCACTGGTATGATAGTAGTGGTCTTCAGGCATGTTGGTACCGTGGCTTGGGCCAGTGACAGGTTGAAAATGTCAGTAAAAACCTGTGCCAGTTGTCCAGCGCATTCTCTGAGAACACGTCCCGGTAATATTATCAGGTATACTGATTGGAACTAATCAACACATCAATTAAGTGGCTCTATGTTTGAAATCACGTTTAAATCACTTTATTGCAGTCAATATAACCCGGCCCTAGAAGGCCTTTCAGGAGTGAGCGTTTCCCAGAAGGTAGTCTTGCCTACTCTTAACAGTAAGACTACCCGAGTTCTCCTTACTACCCTTCAGTTATCACAGACAAGTGCAAATTCACGTGGCAAATCTTTCACTTTTTATACCCCAAATTTACTTAAATTTACATATTATTGTCTATAGTGAGTTTCTTATCCGCTGAAAATGAAAGTCTCAGACTTCTAGGACGAAGAGAAAGAGGTTTTTCGAACCAAGAATATTTGCACAAACAGAATGCACTTGCCCATAATAATTTTACATGTTTATGATGAGATAAGAAAGAACAAAATATTTTCTGACCAAAACAAATTTTTCAAATAAATATTTGTTATTTCAAAAATATGAATTTTCATATTCATAATTTAATAAAAACTGCAAAAAGTGAATGAAAATGGGTAAGAATGTCATAATTGATCAAAAACGGAACAACAGCCCATATTTTGCATATCCTTCTATGTGCTGTCAAGAATGAGTTTTTTATCCGCTGAAAATGCGATTCCGCAAGTCTCTGGCTTCTAGGACGAAGAGAAAGAGGTTTTTCGAACCAAGAATATTTGCTCGTTTATGATGTGATACGATCGAACAAAACATTTTCTGACCAAAATATGATATGTTTCATATAAATATTTTATTTCAAAAATATGAATTTTCATATTCATAATCATAATTACATAAAAACTGTTGAAAACTGCAAAAAATGAATGAAAATGGGTTAGAATGTCATAATTAATCAAAAACGAAACAACAGCATTTTTTTGAAAAATCTGTCAAGAATGAGTTTCTTATCCGCTAAAAATGCGATTCCACAAGTCTCAGGCTTCTAGGACTTAGAGAAAGCGTGACCAAAAGCTGTTTCCTGTTTTGATAAGAAGACATACTAGCTGGAGATGTGTGAGCCCAGATAAAGACTCTCTATATATATGTATGCATTACTTACTAACATCATAAATATTCTATAGACACTGAACAGGCAAAGGAATGTGTGTGAACCAGTGTGAGAAAAGTGTGCGGTTAAGTTTGTAGTCTTGCGTACCAGTGTAGATTTATTCATTGCTAGAGACTCAAAGCACTTTTGTACGTCGCTTTGGAAAGGGGCATCTGCTAAATGCTGCAAATGTAAATGTAAATGAGATCCATCTTAACACGAACAATGGCCACTTTCAATCAATGATGATTTAGCATTACACACCAATAAAATAGGATGTGCTTTACTGGGAACTGGATTGGTGATATAAACTGCAAATGCTTTTCATCACCAATCCAGCTCCCAGTAAAAATAAAGACCAGACAAAAACAACAGATTTCTTTACAATTCGTCCCTACATGCATATGCAAATTTGCAAATAATCCTTCATCATTAACACTCCAATCGAGGCCTTTATGGCCTGTCTTACCATCGTCATCAAACATGGAAACATAGAAAGTACAATAACAAAAATCAATAAAAGAATCAATCTTAAGACAAAATAGTGTTAAATTCTTAATCTTCTCAAAAAACTTTGTCGGCAGTTATTTCATCTTCTCCAAGACATCCTGAGACAATTGTTACTCAGTGCTTCCTGGACCTTTCAGCAGCATTTGATTACAATCAACCACAAGACACTTTTGTCAACCCTCAAGAGCCTGGGTATTCACGGAACAGCATGGGAATAGTTTGCTTCCTACCTGGAATGTCGCTCATACCAGGTAACATGGAGGGGATCCACATCTCCCCCCTCACAACTGGTGTTCCATAAAGCTCAGTACTTGGTCCCCTCCTTTTCTCCCTCTATACCCACTCAATTGGTGAAGTCATATCCTTACATGGGTTTTCATATCACTGCTATGCAGATGACACTCAACTAATCTTTTTTTTCCCTCCATCAGATACCAAAGCTTCTCCTCGGATCTCCGCATGATTGACAGACATATCTTCATGGATAAATGCTCATCAACTAAAACGTAACCCCAGCAAAACATCACTGCTGGCCATCTCAGGTAATTCATCTTCAGGTCAGGATCTTAGAATAACACTTCATGACTCTCTGCTCTCCCCTTCAGCCACTGCTCGTAACCTTGGGGTAACTATGGACAATGAACTGTCCTTCTTCCCACATGTCGCTAATGTAGCTTTTTCCTGTCGATTTCTTCTCTACAACATCCAAAGGATTCGACCATTTCTGTCCACACAGGCTGCCCAGATGCTTGTTCAGTCTCTTGTCAAGATTTTAACTCTCTGCTGGCAGGCCTTCCCCTAAACGCTATTCGTTCACTGCAAATGATCCAAAAAGCAGCTGCACGGCTTGTGTTCAATCAGCCCAAGTTCTCCCACACCACATCATTGCTGCACTCCCTGCACTGGCTTCCAGTAGCTGCACATATCTGATTCAAAACACTGATGCTTGCCTACAAGGGCAAAAATGGACCAGCACCATCTTCCCTCAGTGACCTCATCACATTTCGCACTGCACCACGCCGTCTGAGATCATCCAGCACTGCTCAACTGGTACCACTTTCTCACAGAATGAGAGGTAAGGACACTTCAAGGCTCTACTCTGTTCTGGCAAGGAGGTGGTGGAATAAACGTCTCCTAGATGTCTGTACAACGGAGTCCCTGACTATCTACAAGCAACGACTGAATACCTGCCTCTTAAATTAGCCCTTTCCAAGTTTGTAGAAATCAAGAGTTATGGATGTTGTGGGGATGTCTTGGCTGACACGCCTCTGCAGCATCGCGTGGCGGTCAGGGACAGTGCCTCTGGAATGGCAGACCGGAGTGGTGGTCCCTCTTTTTAAGAAGGGGGACCGGAGGGTGTGTTCCAACTATAGGGGGATCACACTTCTCAGCCTACCTGGGAAAGTCTATGCCAGGGTACTGGAGAGGAGAATACGGCCGATAGTAGAACCTCGGATTCAGGAGGAACAGTGTGGTTTTCGTCCAGGCCGTGGAACACTAGTTTTGTGGATTTGGAAAAGGCATTCGACTGTGTCCCTCGAGGCGGCCTGTGAAGGGTGCTCCGGGATTATGGGGTCCGGGGACTTTTACTAAGGGCTGAAGCAGGAGCTTGGTTCGCATTGCCGGCAGTAAGTCAGACTTGTTCCCGGTGCATGTTGTCACCGGTTCTGTTCATAATTTTTAGGGACAGAATTTCTAGGCGCAGCCAGGGGCCGGATGGTGTCCGGTTTGGTGACAACACGATTTCGTCTCTGCTCTTTGCAGAGGATGTTTTCATGTTGGCTTCATCAGACCAGGACCTTCAGCACGCACTCGGACGGTTTGCAGCCGAGTGTGAAGCAGCTGGGATGAGATTTTTAGCACCTCCAAATCCGAGGCCATGGTCCTCAGTCGGAAAAGGGTGGCTTGCCCACTTCAGATTGGTGGAGAGTTCCTGCCGCAAGTGGAGGAGTTTAAGTATCTTGGGGTTTTGTTTACGAGTGAGGGAAGGGTGGAACGGGAGATTGACAGATAGTGCAGCTTCTGCAGTAATGCGGTCGATGTACCGTCTGTAGTGGTGAAGAAAGAGCTGAGCCGCAAGGCGAAACTCTCGATTTACCGGTCAATTCCTACTCTCACCTATGGTCATGAGCTCTGGGTCATGACAGAAAGGACAAGATCCCGGATACAGGCGGCCAAAATGAGCTTTCTCCGCAGGGTGGCTGGGCGATCCCTTAGAGATAGGGCGAGAAGCTCGGGCACTCGGGAGAAGCTCAGAGTAGAGCCGCTGCTCCTCCACATCGAGAGGGGTCAGCTGAGGTGGCTCGGGCATCTGTTCCGGATGCCTCCTGGACGTCTTTCTGGGAAGATGTTCAGGACTATGTCTCCCGGCTGGCCTGGGAACGCCTCGGTGTCCCCCCGGAAGAGCTGGAAGAAGTGTCTAGGGAGAGGGAAGTCTGGGCATCTCTGCTTAGACTGCTGCCCCCGCGACCCGGCCTCGGATAAGATGGAGAAGATGATGATGATGATGATGATGATATTTATATTAAGTTTGTAATCTGGAGTACCAGTGTAAATTTATTAATTACTAGACACTCAAAGCACTTTTGTACGTCGCTCTGGATAAGGACGTCTGCTAAATGCCGCAAATGTAAATGTAAATGTATGTCAATATGTGTAAATCAAATCTTGCCTATATCTTAACTACAAGCTTCCTTAGTGCTTCCTGTATGTTTGTGTGTCTTGGTTATTGAACATCTTATAACACTTGTTTTTTATCAACTATCAACTAACTAAGTTCTGTACCTAATTCTTCCTTGCTCTTCTCTATTTTAAAGATTTTGTGTATATATATATATATATATATATATATATATATATATATATAGAGAGAGAGAGAGAGAGAGAGAGAGAGAGAGAGAGAGAGAGCGAGAGCGAGATAGATAGATGGATGGATGGATGGATGGACGGACGGACGGACGGACGGACGGACGGACGGACGGACGGACGGACAGACAGACAGGTAGATAGATAGATAGATAGATAGATAGATAGATAGATAGATAGATAGATAGATAGATAGATAGATAGATAGATAGATAGATAGAACTTTATTGTCATTGCATAGTACAGGTACACAGCAACGAAATGCATTTTGGCATCTACCAGAAGTGCAAAATGTAGCAGTCGTTCAAAAGTGCAGATAAATATCTAGCATATTTACAGTGCAGATAACTATCTAGCATATTACAGCAAGTGGTATATATGAAAGAATATACAGTGAATAAATATAAAGGCGATTTCAGTGCAGAGATGTGTGGACATTCAGAAGTACAGTAAATAAATATAGCGGCGTACAGTAATTAAGAAAATGTGCAGAAATGAAAGGTTACAGATCACAAGATTATGGCATTAAGGAGTAGCAAGCTGAATAAACAGTCTACTATATATATGAAAAAAAACCATATATATGTATATATATATATATATATATATATATATATATATATATATATATATATATATATATAAATATATACACATACATTATATACACAAATGAATGTGAAATGGTGGGCAGAATGTACAGTATTGATAAAGATACATACAGATATAAAAAGTGCAGATGTACTGAGGAGTGAAAAAGATATAATATGTAGTATGTACATGTATTGTACAGATGTTATATACAGTCTTTTGTTTGTGTTTGTTTTGTAGTGATTTAGCGGTGTAGTGGTGAGTTCAGTAATGTGATGGTGGAAAATCTGTCCCTGAACCTGCTGGTTCTGGTGCGCAAGTTTCTGTATCTCCTTTGTGATGGAAGGAGGTTGAACAGTTTATGACTGGGATGTGAAGAGTCCTTGATGATGTTGTGAGCTCTGCGCAGACATCTGCTGTGGTGAAGGTGTTCAATGGCAGGTAGTTGGGTGCCAGTGATGCGTTGGGCAGTTTTGACCACCCTTTGCAGTACCATACGCTTACACACAGTGGAGCCTCCGTACCATACAGTGATGGAGTTGGTCAGGATGCTCTCAATGATGCAGCGGTAGAAACTCGTTAAAATCCCCGGGGACAGATGAGATTTCTTGAGACTTCTCAAGAAGTACAGGCGTTGTTGTGCTTTTTTTACCAGAGCTGACGTGTTCTGCTGCCAGGACAGATCCTCAGAGATGTGAACTCCCGGGAACTTAAAGCTGGAGACTCGCTCTACCTCGATTCCATTGATGTTGACAGGTAGATGTCTCCCGCTGTTGGATTTCCGGAAGTCCACAATGAGCTCTTTGGTCTTTGTGGCGTTGAGAGTCAGGTTGTTTGTGGCACACCATGCTGCCAGATTACGGATCTCTTCCCTGTAGGCCGATTCGTCGTTGTTTTCGATCTGGCCGACCACGGTGGTGTCATCTGCATACTTGATGAAGATGTTGGCGTTATACAGAGGAGCACAATCGTGGGTGAACAGGGAGTAGAGCAGTGGGCTCAGAACACAGCCCTGCGGTATGCCAGTGTTCAGAATGAGGGTTGAGGATACCTGGTTTCCCAACCTGACAGATTGAGGTCTGTTGGTGAGAAAGTCCAGAATCCATCTGCAAATGGAGGTGCAGATACCCAGTTCACTGAGCTTAGTGATCAGTACAGTGGGGAGGACTGTATTGAATACAGAGCTAAAGTCAATGAACAGCATTCTGATGTATGTGTTGCTCTTAACCAGGTGGGTGAGAGCAGAATGAAGAGCTATGGAAACTGCATCCTCAGTTGACCTGTTCGGGCGATACTGGTGTGGGTCCAGTGTAGGTGGTAGGCCCGCAGTGAGGTGATTCAGGACCAGTTTCTCAAAGCACTTCATAGCAATAGTGGTGAGTGCAACCGGGCGAAAGTCATTCAGGCATTCAGCAGCTGAGTGCTTAGGCACTGGTATGATAGTAGTGGTCTTCAGGCATGTTGGTACCGTGGCTTGGGCCAGTGACAGGTTGAAAATGTCAGTAAAAACCTGTGCCAGTTGTCCAGCGCATTCGCTGAGAACACGTCCCGGTAATATTATCAGGTATACTGATTGGAACTAATCAACACATCAATTAAGTGGCTCTATGTTTGAAATCACGTTTAAATCACTTTATTGCAGTCAATATAACCCGGCCCTAGAAGGCCTTTCAGGAGTGAGCGTTTCCCAGAAGGTAGTCTTGCCTACTCTTAACAGTAAGACTACCCGAGTTCTCCTTACTACCCTTCAGTTATCACAGACAAGTGCAAATTCACGTGGCAAATCTTTCACTTTTTATACCCCAAATTTACTTAAATTTACATATTATTGTCTATAGTGAGTTTCTTATCCGCTGAAAATGAAAGTCTCAGACTTCTAGGACGAAGAGAAAGAGGTTTTTCGAACCAAGAATATTTGCACAAACAGAATGCACTTGCCCATAATAATTTTACATGTTTATGATGAGATAAGATAGAACAAAATATTTTCTGACCAAAACAAATTTTTCAAATAAATATTTGTTATTTCAAAAATATGAATTTTCATATTCATAATTTAATAAAAACTGCAAAAAGTGAATGAAAATGGGTAAGAATGTCATAATTGATCAAAAACGGAACAACAGCCCATATTTTGCATATCCTTCTATGTGCTGTCAAGAATGAGTTTATTATCCGCTGAAAATGCGATTCCGCAAGTCTCTGGCTTCTAGGACGAAGAGAAAGAGGTTTTTCGAACCAAGAATATTTGCTCGTTTATGATGTGATACGATCGAACAAAACATTTTCTGACCAAAATATGATATGTTTCATATAAATATTTTACTTATTTCAAAAATATGAATTTTCATATTCATAATCATAATTACATAAAAACTGTTGAAAACTGCAAAAAATGAATGAAAATGGGTTAGAATGTCATAATTAATCAAAAACGAAACAACAGCATTTTTTTGAAAAATCTGTCAAGAATGAGTTTCTTTTCCGCTAAAAATGCGATTCCACAAGTCTCAGGCTTCTAGGACTTAGAGAAAGCGTGACCAAAAGCTGTTTCCTGTTTTGATAAGAAGACATACTAGCTGGAGATGTGTGAGCCCAGATAAAGACTCTCTATATATGTATGCATTACTTACTAACATCATAAATATTCTATAGACACTGAACAGGCAAAGGAATGTGTGTGAACCAGTGTGAGAAAAGTGTGCGGTTAAGTTTGTAGTCTTGCGTACCAGTGTAGATTTATTCATTGCTAGAGACTCAAAGCACTTTTGTACGTCGCTTTGGAAAGGGGCATCTGCTAAATGCTGCAAATGTAAATGTAAATGAGATCCATCTTAACACTAACAATGGCCACTTTCAATCAATGATGATTTAGCATTACACACCAATAAAATAGGATGTGCTTTACTGGGAACTGGATTGGTGATATAAACTGCAAATGCTTTTCATCACCAATCCAGCTCCCAGTAAAAATAAAGACCAGACAAAAACAACAGATTTCTTTACAATTCGTCCCTACATGCATATGCAAATTTGCAAATAATCCTTCATCATTAACACTCCAATCGAGGCCTTTATGGCCTGTCTTACCATCGTCATCAAACATGGAAACATAGAAAGTACAATAACAAAAATCAATAAAAGAATCAATCTTAAGACAAAATAGTGTTAAATTCTTAATCTTCTCAAAGAACTTTGTCGGCAGTTATTTCATCTTCTCCAAGACATCCTGAGACAATTGTTACTCAGTGCTTCCTGGACCTTTCAGCAGCATTTGATACAATCAACCACAAGACACTTTTGTCAACCCTCAAGAGCCTGGGTATTCACGGAACAGCATGGGAATAGTTTGCTTCCTACCTGGAATGTCGCTCATACCAGGTAACATGGAGGGGATCCACATCTCCCCCATGCAGACTCACAACTGGTGTTCCATAAAGCTCAGTACTTGGTCCCCTCCTTTTCTCCCTCTATACCCACTCAATTGGTGAAGTCATATCCTTACATGGGTTTTCATATCACTGCTATGCAGATGACACTCAACTAATCTTTTTTTTCCCTCCATCAGATACCAAAGCTTCTCCTCGGATCTCCGCATGATTGACAGACATATCTTCATGGATAAATGCTCATCAACTAAAACGTAACCCCAGCAAAACATCACTGCTGGCCATCTCAGGTAATTCATCTTCAGGTCAGGATCTTAGAATAACACTTCATGACTCTCTGCTCTCCCCTTCAGCCACTGCTCGTAACCTTGGGGTAACTATGGACAATGAACTGTCCTTCTTCCCACATGTCGCTAATGTAGCTTTTTCCTGTCGATTTCTTCTCTACAACATCCAAAGGATTCGACCATTTCTGTCCACACAGGCTGCCCAGATGCTTGTTCAGTCTCTTGTCAAGATTTTAACTCTCTGCTGGCAGGCCTTCCCCTAAACGCTATTCGTTCACTGCAAATGATCCAAAAAGCAGCTGCACGGCTTGTGTTCAATCAGCCCAAGTTCTCCCACACCACATCATTGCTGCACTCCCTGCACTGGCTTCCAGTAGCTGCACATATCTGATTCAAAACACTGATGCTTGCCTACAAGGGCAAAAATGGACCAGCACCATCTTCCCTCAGTGACCTCATCACATTTCGCACTGCACCACGCTGTCTGAGATCATCCAGCACTGCTCAACTGGTACCACTTTCTCACAGAATGAGAGGTAAGGACACTTCAAGGCTCTACTCTGTTCTGGCAAGGAGGTGGTGGAATAAACGTCCCCTAGATGTCTGTACAACAGAGTCCCTGACTATCTACAAGCAACGACTGAATACCTGCCTCTTAAATTAGCCCTTTCCAAGTTTGTAGAAATCAAGAGTTATGGATGTTGTGGGGATGTCTTGGCTGACACGCCTCTGCAGCATCGCGTGGCGGTCAGGGACAGTGCCTCTGGAATGGCAGACCGGAGTGGTGGTCCCTCTTTTTAAGAAGGGGGACCGGAGGGTGTGTTCCAACTATAGGGGGATCACACTTCTCAGCCTACCTGGGAAAGTCTATGCCAGGGTACTGGAGAGGAGAATACGGCCGATAGTAGAACCTCGGATTCAGGAGGAACAGTGTGGTTTTCGTCCAGGCCGTGGAACACTAGTTTTGTGGATTTGGAAAAGGCATTCGACTGTGTCCCTCGAGGCGGCCTGTGAAGGGTGCTCCGGGATTATGGGGTCCGGGGACTTTTACTAAGGGCTGAAGCAGGAGCTTGGTTCGCATTGCCGGCAGTAAGTCAGACTTGTTCCCGGTGCATGTTGTCACCGGTTCTGTTCATAATTTTTAGGGACAGAATTTCTAGGCGCAGCCAGGGGCCGGATGGTGTCCGGTTTGGTGACAACACGATTTCGTCTCTGCTCTTTGCAGAGGATGTTTTCGTGTTGGCTTCATCAGACCAGGACCTTCAGCACGCACTCGGACGGTTTGCAGCCGAGTGTGAAGCAGCTGGGATGAGATTTAGCACCTCCAAATCCGAGGCCATGGTCCTCAGTCGGAAAAGGGTGGCTTGCCCACTTCAGATTGGTGGAGAGTTCCTGCCGCAAGTGGAGGAGTTTAAGTATCTTGGGGTTTTGTTTACGAGTGAGGGAAGGGTGGAACGGGAGATTGACAGATAGTGCAGCTTCTGCAGTAATGCGGTCGATGTACCGTCTGTAGTGGTGAAGAAAGAGCTGAGCCGCAAGGCGAAACTCTCGATTTACCGGTCAATTCCTACTCTCACCTATGGTCATGAGCTCTGGGTCATGACAGAAAGGACAAGATCCCGGATACAGGCGGCCGAAATGAGCTTTCTCCGCAGGGTGGCTGGGCGATCCCTTAGAGATAGGGCGAGAAGCTCGGGCACTCGGGAGAAGCTCAGAGTAGAGCCGCTGCTCCTCCACATCGAGAGGGGTCAGCTGAGGTGGCTCGGGCATCTGTTCCGGATGCCTCCTGGACGTCTTCCTGGGAAGATGTTCAGGACTATGTCTCCCGGCTGGCCTGGGAACGCCTCGGTGTCCCCCCGGAAGAGCTGGAAGAAGTGTCTAGGGAGAGGGAAGTCTGGGCATCTCTGCTTAGACTGCTGCCCCCGCGACCCGGCCTCGGATAAGATGGAGAAGATGATGATGATGATGATGATGATGATATTTATATTAAGTTTGTAATCTGGAGTACCAGTGTAAATTTATTAATTACTAGACACTCAAAGCACTTTTGTACGTCGCTCTGGATAAGGACGTCTGCTAAATGCCGCAAATGTAAATGTAAATGTATGTCAATATGTGTAAATCAAATCTTGCCTATATCTTAACTACAAGCTTCCTTAGTGCTTCCTGTATGTTTGTGTGTCTTGGTTATTGAACATCTTATAACACTTGTTTTTTATCAACTATCAACTAACTAAGTTCTGTACCTAATTCTTCCTTGCTCTTCTCTATTTTAAAGATTTTGTGTATATATATATATATATATATATATATATATATATATATATATAGAGAGAGAGAGAGAGAGAGAGAGCGAGAGCGAGATAGATAGATAGATAGATAGATAGATAGATGGATGGATGGATGGATGGACGGACGGACGGACGGACGGACGGACGGACGGACGGACGGACGGACGGACGGACAGGTAGATAGATAGATAGATAGATAGATAGATAGATAGATAGATAGATAGATAGATAGATAGATAGATAGATAGATAGATAGATAGATAGAACTTTATTGTCATTGCATAGTACAGGTACACAGCAACGAAATGCATTTTGGCATCTACCAGAAGTGCAAAATGTAGCAGTCGTTCAAAAGTGCAGATAAATATCTAGCATATTTACAGTGCAGATAACTATCTAGCATATTACAGCAAGTGGTATATATGAAAGAATATACAGTGAATAAATATAAAGGCGATTTCAGTGCAGAGATGTGTGGATATATATATATATATATATATAAATATATACACATACATTATATACACAAATGAATGTGAAATGTTGGGCAGAATGTACAGTATTGATAAAGATACATACAGATATAAAAAGTGCAGATGTACTGAGGAGTGAAAAAGATATAATATGTAGTATGTACATGTATTGTACAGATGTTATATACAGTCTTTTGTTTGTGTTTGTTTTGTAGTGATTTAGCGGTGTAGTGGTGAGTTCAGTAATGTGATGGTGGAAAATCTGTCCCTGAACCTGCTGGTTCTGGTGCGCAAGTTTCTGTATCTCCTTTGTGATGGAAGGAGGTTGAACAGTTTATGACTGGGATGTGAAGAGTCCTTGATGATGTTGTGAGCTCTGCGCAGACATCTGCTGTGGTGAAGGTGTTCAATGGCAGGTAGTTGGGTGCCAGTGATGCGTTGGGCAGTTTTGACCACCCTTTGCAGTGCTTTACGCTCACACACAGTGGAGCCTCCGTACCATACAGTGATGGAGTTGGTCAGGATGCTCTCAATGATGCAGCGGTAGAAACTCGTTAAAATCCCCGGGGACAGATGAGATTTCTTGAGACTTCTCAAGAAGTACAGGCGTTGTTGTGCTTTTTTTACCAGAGCTGACGTGTTCTGCTGCCAGGACAGATCCTCAGAGATGTGAACTCCCGGGAACTTAAAGCTGGAGACTCGCTCTACCTCGATTCCATTGATGTTGACAGGTAGATGTCTCCCGCTGTTGGATTTCCGGAAGTCCACAATGAGCTCTTTGGTCTTTGTGGCGTTGAGAGTCAGGTTGTTTGTGGCACACCATGCTGCCAGATTACGGATCTCTTCCCTGTAGGCCGATTCGTCGTTGTTTTCGATCTGGCCGACCACGGTGGTGTCATCTGCATACTTGATGAAGATGTTGGCGTTATACAGAGGAGCACAATCGTGGGTGAACAGGGAGTAGAGCAGTGGGCTCAGAACACAGCCCTGCGGTATGCCAGTGTTCAGAATGAGGGTTGAGGATACCTGGTTTCCCAACCGGACAGATTGAGGTCTGTTGGTGAGAAAGTCCAGAATCCATCTGCAAATGGAGGTGCAGATACCCAGTTCACTGAGCTTAGTGATCAGTACAGTGGGGAGGACTGTATTGAATACAGAGCTAAAGTCAATGAACAGCATTCTGATGTATGTGTTGCTCTTAACCAGGTGGGTGAGAGCAGAATGAAGAGCTATGGAAACTGCATCCTCAGTTGACCTGTTCCAGTGTAGGTGGTAGGCCCGCAGTGAGGTGATTCAGGACCAGTTTCTCAAAGCACTTCATAGCAATAGTGGTGAGTGCAACCGGGCGAAAGTCATTCAGGCATTCAGCAGCTGAGTGCTTAGGCACTGGTATGATAGTAGTGGTCTTCAGGCATGTTGGTACCGTGGCTTGGGCCAGTGACAGGTTGAAAATGTCAGTAAAAACCTGTGCCAGTTGTCCAGCGCATTCGCTGAGAACACGTCCCGGTAATATTATCAGGTATACTGATTGGAACTAATCAACACATCAATTAAGTGGCTCTATGTTTGAAATCACGTTTAAATCACTTTATTGCAGTCAATATAACCCGGCCCTAGAAGGCCTTTCAGGAGTGAGCGTTTCCCAGAAGGTAGTCTTGCCTACTCTTAACAGTAAGACTACCCGAGTTCTCCTTACTACCCTTCAGTTATCACAGACAAGTGCAAATTCACGTGGCAAATCTTTCACTTTTTATACCCCAAATTTACTTAAATTTACATATTATTGTCTATAGTGAGTTTCTTATCCGCTGAAAATGAAAGTCTCAGACTTCTAGGACGAAGAGAAAGAGGTTTTTCGAACCAAGAATATTTGCACAAACAGAATGCACTTGCCCATAATAATTTTACATGTTTATGATGAGATAAGATAGAACAAAATATTTTCTGACCAAAACAAATTTTTCAAATAAATATTTGTTATTTCAAAAATATGAATTTTCATATTCATAATTTAATAAAAACTGCAAAAAGTGAATGAAAATGGGTAAGAATGTCATAATTGATCAAAAACGGAACAACAGCCCATATTTTGCATATCCTTCTATGTGCTGTCAAGAATGAGTTTATTATCCGCTGAAAATGCGATTCCGCAAGTCTCTGGCTTCTAGGACGAAGAGAAAGAGGTTTTTCGAACCAAGAATATTTGCTCGTTTATGATGTGATACGATCGAACAAAACATTTTCTGACCAAAATATGATATGTTTCATATAAATATTTTACTTATTTCAAAAATATGAATTTTCATATTCATAATCATAATTACATAAAAACTGTTGAAAACTGCAAAAAATGAATGAAAATGGGTTAGAATGTCATAATTAATCAAAAACGAAACAACAGCATTTTTTTGAAAAATCTGTCAAGAATGAGTTTCTTTTCCGCTAAAAATGCGATTCCACAAGTCTCAGGCTTCTAGGACTTAGAGAAAGCGTGACCAAAAGCTGTTTCCTGTTTTGATAAGAAGACATACTAGCTGGAGATGTGTGAGCCCAGATAAAGACTCTCTATATATGTATGCATTACTTACTAACATCATAAATATTCTATAGACACTGAACAGGCAAAGGAATGTGTGTGAACCAGTGTGAGAAAAGTGTGCGGTTAAGTTTGTAGTCTTGCGTACCAGTGTAGATTTATTCATTGCTAGAGACTCAAAGCACTTTTGTACGTCGCTTTGGAAAGGGGCATCTGCTAAATGCTGCAAATGTAAATGTAAATGAGATCCATCTTAACACTAACAATGGCCACTTTCAATCAATGATGATTTAGCATTACACACCAATAAAATAGGATGTGCTTTACTGGGAACTGGATTGGTGATATAAACTGCAAATGCTTTTCATCACCAATCCAGCTCCCAGTAAAAATAAAGACCAGACAAAAACAACAGATTTCTTTACAATTCGTCCCTACATGCATATGCAAATTTGCAAATAATCCTTCATCATTAACACTCCAATCGAGGCCTTTATGGCCTGTCTTACCATCGTCATCAAACATGGAAACATAGAAAGTACAATAACAAAAATCAATAAAAGAATCAATCTTAAGACAAAATAGTGTTAAATTCTTAATCTTCTCAAAGAACTTTGTCGGCAGTTATTTCATCTTCTCCAAGACATCCTGAGACAATTGTTACTCAGTGCTTCCTGGACCTTTCAGCAGCATTTGATACAATCAACCACAAGACACTTTTGTCAACCCTCAAGAGCCTGGGTATTCACGGAACAGCATGGGAATAGTTTGCTTCCTACCTGGAATGTCGCTCATACCAGGTAACATGGAGGGGATCCACATCTCCCCCATGCAGACTCACAACTGGTGTTCCATAAAGCTCAGTACTTGGTCCCCTCCTTTTCTCCCTCTATACCCACTCAATTGGTGAAGTCATATCCTTACATGGGTTTTCATATCACTGCTATGCAGATGACACTCAACTAATCTTTTTTTTCCCTCCATCAGATACCAAAGCTTCTCCTCGGATCTCCGCATGATTGACAGACATATCTTCATGGATAAATGCTCATCAACTAAAACGTAACCCCAGCAAAACATCACTGCTGGCCATCTCAGGTAATTCATCTTCAGGTCAGGATCTTAGAATAACACTTCATGACTCTCTGCTCTCCCCTTCAGCCACTGCTCGTAACCTTGGGGTAACTATGGACAATGAACTGTCCTTCTTCCCACATGTCGCTAATGTAGCTTTTTCCTGTCGATTTCTTCTCTACAACATCCAAAGGATTCGACCATTTCTGTCCACACAGGCTGCCCAGATGCTTGTTCAGTCTCTTGTCAAGATTTTAACTCTCTGCTGGCAGGCCTTCCCCTAAACGCTATTCGTTCACTGCAAATGATCCAAAAAGCAGCTGCACGGCTTGTGTTCAATCAGCCCAAGTTCTCCCACACCACATCATTGCTGCACTCCCTGCACTGGCTTCCAGTAGCTGCACATATCTGATTCAAAACACTGATGCTTGCCTACAAGGGCAAAAATGGACCAGCACCATCTTCCCTCAGTGACCTCATCACATTTCGCACTGCACCACGCTGTCTGAGATCATCCAGCACTGCTCAACTGGTACCACTTTCTCACAGAATGAGAGGTAAGGACACTTCAAGGCTCTACTCTGTTCTGGCAAGGAGGTGGTGGAATAAACGTCCCCTAGATGTCTGTACAACAGAGTCCCTGACTATCTACAAGCAACGACTGAATACCTGCCTCTTAAATTAGCCCTTTCCAAGTTTGTAGAAATCAAGAGTTATGGATGTTGTGGGGATGTCTTGGCTGACACGCCTCTGCAGCATCGCGTGGCGGTCAGGGACAGTGCCTCTGGAATGGCAGACCGGAGTGGTGGTCCCTCTTTTTAAGAAGGGGGACCGGAGGGTGTGTTCCAACTATAGGGGGATCACACTTCTCAGCCTACCTGGGAAAGTCTATGCCAGGGTACTGGAGAGGAGAATACGGCCGATAGTAGAACCTCGGATTCAGGAGGAACAGTGTGGTTTTCGTCCAGGCCGTGGAACACTAGTTTTGTGGATTTGGAAAAGGCATTCGACTGTGTCCCTCGAGGCGGCCTGTGAAGGGTGCTCCGGGATTATGGGGTCCGGGGACTTTTACTAAGGGCTGAAGCAGGAGCTTGGTTCGCATTGCCGGCAGTAAGTCAGACTTGTTCCCGGTGCATGTTGTCACCGGTTCTGTTCATAATTTTTAGGGACAGAATTTCTAGGCGCAGCCAGGGGCCGGATGGTGTCCGGTTTGGTGACAACACGATTTCGTCTCTGCTCTTTGCAGAGGATGTTTTCGTGTTGGCTTCATCAGACCAGGACCTTCAGCACGCACTCGGACGGTTTGCAGCCGAGTGTGAAGCAGCTGGGATGAGATTTAGCACCTCCAAATCCGAGGCCATGGTCCTCAGTCGGAAAAGGGTGGCTTGCCCACTTCAGATTGGTGGAGAGTTCCTGCCGCAAGTGGAGGAGTTTAAGTATCTTGGGGTTTTGTTTACGAGTGAGGGAAGGGTGGAACGGGAGATTGACAGATAGTGCAGCTTCTGCAGTAATGCGGTCGATGTACCGTCTGTAGTGGTGAAGAAAGAGCTGAGCCGCAAGGCGAAACTCTCGATTTACCGGTCAATTCCTACTCTCACCTATGGTCATGAGCTCTGGGTCATGACAGAAAGGACAAGATCCCGGATACAGGCGGCCGAAATGAGCTTTCTCCGCAGGGTGGCTGGGCGATCCCTTAGAGATAGGGCGAGAAGCTCGGGCACTCGGGAGAAGCTCAGAGTAGAGCCGCTGCTCCTCCACATCGAGAGGGGTCAGCTGAGGTGGCTCGGGCATCTGTTCCGGATGCCTCCTGGACGTCTTCCTGGGAAGATGTTCAGGACTATGTCTCCCGGCTGGCCTGGGAACGCCTCGGTGTCCCCCCGGAAGAGCTGGAAGAAGTGTCTAGGGAGAGGGAAGTCTGGGCATCTCTGCTTAGACTGCTGCCCCCGCGACCCGGCCTCGGATAAGATGGAGAAGATGATGATGATGATGATGATGATGATATTTATATTAAGTTTGTAATCTGGAGTACCAGTGTAAATTTATTAATTACTAGACACTCAAAGCACTTTTGTACGTCGCTCTGGATAAGGACGTCTGCTAAATGCCGCAAATGTAAATGTAAATGTATGTCAATATGTGTAAATCAAATCTTGCCTATATCTTAACTACAAGCTTCCTTAGTGCTTCCTGTATGTTTGTGTGTCTTGGTTATTGAACATCTTATAACACTTGTTTTTTATCAACTATCAACTAACTAAGTTCTGTACCTAATTCTTCCTTGCTCTTCTCTATTTTAAAGATTTTGTGTATATATATATATATATATATATATATATATATATATATATATAGAGAGAGAGAGAGAGAGAGAGAGCGAGAGCGAGATAGATAGATAGATAGATAGATAGATGGATGGATGGATGGACGGACGGACGGACGGACGGACGGACGGACGGACGGACGGACGGACGGACAGGTAGATAGATAGATAGATAGATAGATAGATAGATAGATAGATAGATAGATAGATAGATAGATAGATAGATAGATAGATAGATAGATAGAACTTTATTGTCATTGCATAGTACAGGTACACAGCAACGAAATGCATTTTGGCATCTACCAGAAGTGCAAAATGTAGCAGTCGTTCAAAAGTGCAGATAAATATCTAGCATATTTACAGTGCAGATAACTATCTAGCATATTACAGCAAGTGGTATATATGAAAGAATATACAGTGAATAAATATAAAGGCGATTTCAGTGCAGAGATGTGTGGATATATATATATATATATATATAAATATATACACATACATTATATACACAAATGAATGTGAAATGTTGGGCAGAATGTACAGTATTGATAAAGATACATACAGATATAAAAAGTGCAGATGTACTGAGGAGTGAAAAAGATATAATATGTAGTATGTACATGTATTGTACAGATGTTATATACAGTCTTTTGTTTGTGTTTGTTTTGTAGTGATTTAGCGGTGTAGTGGTGAGTTCAGTAATGTGATGGTGGAAAATCTGTCCCTGAACCTGCTGGTTCTGGTGCGCAAGTTTCTGTATCTCCTTTGTGATGGAAGGAGGTTGAACAGTTTATGACTGGGATGTGAAGAGTCCTTGATGATGTTGTGAGCTCTGCGCAGACATCTGCTGTGGTGAAGGTGTTCAATGGCAGGTAGTTGGGTGCCAGTGATGCGTTGGGCAGTTTTGACCACCCTTTGCAGTGCTTTACGCTCACACACAGTGGAGCCTCCGTACCATACAGTGATGGAGTTGGTCAGGATGCTCTCAATGATGCAGCGGTAGAAACTCGTTAAAATCCCCGGGGACAGATGAGATTTCTTGAGACTTCTCAAGAAGTACAGGCGTTGTTGTGCTTTTTTTACCAGAGCTGACGTGTTCTGCTGCCAGGACAGATCCTCAGAGATGTGAACTCCCGGGAACTTAAAGCTGGAGACTCGCTCTACCTCGATTCCATTGATGTTGACAGGTAGATGTCTCCCGCTGTTGGATTTCCGGAAGTCCACAATGAGCTCTTTGGTCTTTGTGGCGTTGAGAGTCAGGTTGTTTGTGGCACACCATGCTGCCAGATTACGGATCTCTTCCCTGTAGGCCGATTCGTCGTTGTTTTCGATCTGGCCGACCACGGTGGTGTCATCTGCATACTTGATGAAGATGTTGGCGTTATACAGAGGAGCACAATCGTGGGTGAACAGGGAGTAGAGCAGTGGGCTCAGAACACAGCCCTGCGGTATGCCAGTGTTCAGAATGAGGGTTGAGGATACCTGGTTTCCCAACCGGACAGATTGAGGTCTGTTGGTGAGAAAGTCCAGAATCCATCTGCAAATGGAGGTGCAGATACCCAGTTCACTGAGCTTAGTGATCAGTACAGTGGGGAGGACTGTATTGAATACAGAGCTAAAGTCAATGAACAGCATTCTGATGTATGTGTTGCTCTTAACCAGGTGGGTGAGAGCAGAATGAAGAGCTATGGAAACTGCATCCTCAGTTGACCTGTTCCAGTGTAGGTGGTAGGCCCGCAGTGAGGTGATTCAGGACCAGTTTCTCAAAGCACTTCATAGCAATAGTGGTGAGTGCAACCGGGCGAAAGTCATTCAGGCATTCAGCAGCTGAGTGCTTAGGCACTGGTATGATAGTAGTGGTCTTCAGGCATGTTGGTACCGTGGCTTGGGCCAGTGACAGGTTGAAAATGTCAGTAAAAACCTGTGCCAGTTGTCCAGCGCATTCGCTGAGAACACGTCCCGGTAATATTATCAGGTATACTGATTGGAACTAATCAACACATCAATTAAGTGGCTCTATGTTTGAAATCACGTTTAAATCACTTTATTGCAGTCAATATAACCCGGCCCTAGAAGGCCTTTCAGGAGTGAGCGTTTCCCAGAAGGTAGTCTTGCCTACTCTTAACAGTAAGACTACCCGAGTTCTCCTTACTACCCTTCAGTTATCACAGACAAGTGCAAATTCACGTGGCAAATCTTTCACTTTTTATACCCCAAATTTACTTAAATTTACATATTATTGTCTATAGTGAGTTTCTTATCCGCTGAAAATGAAAGTCTCAGACTTCTAGGACGAAGAGAAAGAGGTTTTTCGAACCAAGAATATTTGCACAAACAGAATGCACTTGCCCATAATAATTTTACATGTTTATGATGAGATAAGATAGAACAAAATATTTTCTGACCAAAACAAATTTTTCAAATAAATATTTGTTATTTCAAAAATATGAATTTTCATATTCATAATTTAATAAAAACTGCAAAAAGTGAATGAAAATGGGTAAGAATGTCATAATTGATCAAAAACGGAACAACAGCCCATATTTTGCATATCCTTCTATGTGCTGTCAAGAATGAGTTTATTATCCGCTGAAAATGCGATTCCGCAAGTCTCTGGCTTCTAGGACGAAGAGAAAGAGGTTTTTCGAACCAAGAATATTTGCTCGTTTATGATGTGATACGATCGAACAAAACATTTTCTGACCAAAATATGATATGTTTCATATAAATATTTTACTTATTTCAAAAATATGAATTTTCATATTCATAATCATAATTACATAAAAACTGTTGAAAACTGCAAAAAATGAATGAAAATGGGTTAGAATGTCATAATTAATCAAAAACGAAACAACAGCATTTTTTTGAAAAATCTGTCAAGAATGAGTTTCTTTTCCGCTAAAAATGCGATTCCACAAGTCTCAGGCTTCTAGGACTTAGAGAAAGCGTGACCAAAAGCTGTTTCCTGTTTTGATAAGAAGACATACTAGCTGGAGATGTGTGAGCCCAGATAAAGACTCTCTATATATGTATGCATTACTTACTAACATCATAAATATTCTATAGACACTGAACAGGCAAAGGAATGTGTGTGAACCAGTGTGAGAAAAGTGTGCGGTTAAGTTTGTAGTCTTGCGTACCAGTGTAGATTTATTCATTGCTAGAGACTCAAAGCACTTTTGTACGTCGCTTTGGAAAGGGGCATCTGCTAAATGCTGCAAATGTAAATGTAAATGAGATCCATCTTAACACTAACAATGGCCACTTTCAATCAATGATGATTTAGCATTACACACCAATAAAATAGGATGTGCTTTACTGGGAACTGGATTGGTGATATAAACTGCAAATGCTTTTCATCACCAATCCAGCTCCCAGTAAAAATAAAGACCAGACAAAAACAACAGATTTCTTTACAATTCGTCCCTACATGCATATGCAAATTTGCAAATAATCCTTCATCATTAACACTCCAATCGAGGCCTTTATGGCCTGTCTTACCATCGTCATCAAACATGGAAACATAGAAAGTACAATAACAAAAATCAATAAAAGAATCAATCTTAAGACAAAATAGTGTTAAATTCTTAATCTTCTCAAAGAACTTTGTCGGCAGTTATTTCATCTTCTCCAAGACATCCTGAGACAATTGTTACTCAGTGCTTCCTGGACCTTTCAGCAGCATTTGATACAATCAACCACAAGACACTTTTGTCAACCCTCAAGAGCCTGGGTATTCACGGAACAGCATGGGAATAGTTTGCTTCCTACCTGGAATGTCGCTCATACCAGGTAACATGGAGGGGATCCACATCTCCCCCATGCAGACTCACAACTGGTGTTCCATAAAGCTCAGTACTTGGTCCCCTCCTTTTCTCCCTCTATACCCACTCAATTGGTGAAGTCATATCCTTACATGGGTTTTCATATCACTGCTATGCAGATGACACTCAACTAATCTTTTTTTTCCCTCCATCAGATACCAAAGCTTCTCCTCGGATCTCCGCATGATTGACAGACATATCTTCATGGATAAATGCTCATCAACTAAAACGTAACCCCAGCAAAACATCACTGCTGGCCATCTCAGGTAATTCATCTTCAGGTCAGGATCTTAGAATAACACTTCATGACTCTCTGCTCTCCCCTTCAGCCACTGCTCGTAACCTTGGGGTAACTATGGACAATGAACTGTCCTTCTTCCCACATGTCGCTAATGTAGCTTTTTCCTGTCGATTTCTTCTCTACAACATCCAAAGGATTCGACCATTTCTGTCCACACAGGCTGCCCAGATGCTTGTTCAGTCTCTTGTCAAGATTTTAACTCTCTGCTGGCAGGCCTTCCCCTAAACGCTATTCGTTCACTGCAAATGATCCAAAAAGCAGCTGCACGGCTTGTGTTCAATCAGCCCAAGTTCTCCCACACCACATCATTGCTGCACTCCCTGCACTGGCTTCCAGTAGCTGCACATATCTGATTCAAAACACTGATGCTTGCCTACAAGGGCAAAAATGGACCAGCACCATCTTCCCTCAGTGACCTCATCACATTTCGCACTGCACCACGCTGTCTGAGATCATCCAGCACTGCTCAACTGGTACCACTTTCTCACAGAATGAGAGGTAAGGACACTTCAAGGCTCTACTCTGTTCTGGCAAGGAGGTGGTGGAATAAACGTCCCCTAGATGTCTGTACAACAGAGTCCCTGACTATCTACAAGCAACGACTGAATACCTGCCTCTTAAATTAGCCCTTTCCAAGTTTGTAGAAATCAAGAGTTATGGATGTTGTGGGGATGTCTTGGCTGACACGCCTCTGCAGCATCGCGTGGCGGTCAGGGACAGTGCCTCTGGAATGGCAGACCGGAGTGGTGGTCCCTCTTTTTAAGAAGGGGGACCGGAGGGTGTGTTCCAACTATAGGGGGATCACACTTCTCAGCCTACCTGGGAAAGTCTATGCCAGGGTACTGGAGAGGAGAATACGGCCGATAGTAGAACCTCGGATTCAGGAGGAACAGTGTGGTTTTCGTCCAGGCCGTGGAACACTAGTTTTGTGGATTTGGAAAAGGCATTCAACTGTGTCCCTCGAGGCGGCCTGTGAAGGGTGCTCCGGGATTATGGGGTCCGGGGACTTTTACTAAGGGCTGAAGCAGGAGCTTGGTTCGCATTGCCGGCAGTAAGTCAGACTTGTTCCCGGTGCATGTTGTCACCGGTTCTGTTCATAATTTTTAGGGACAGAATTTCTAGGCGCAGCCAGGGGCCGGATGGTGTCCGGTTTGGTGACAACACGATTTCGTCTCTGCTCTTTGCAGAGGATGTTTTCGTGTTGGCTTCATCAGACCAGGACCTTCAGCACGCACTCGGACGGTTTGCAGCCGAGTGTGAAGCAGCTGGGATGAGATTTAGCACCTCCAAATCCGAGGCCATGGTCCTCAGTCGGAAAAGGGTGGCTTGCCCACTTCAGATTGGTGGAGAGTTCCTGCCGCAAGTGGAGGAGTTTAAGTATCTTGGGGTTTTGTTTACGAGTGAGGGAAGGGTGGAACGGGAGATTGACAGATAGTGCAGCTTCTGCAGTAATGCGGTCGATGTACCGTCTGTAGTGGTGAAGAAAGAGCTGAGCCGCAAGGCGAAACTCTCGATTTACCGGTCAATTCCTACTCTCACCTATGGTCATGAGCTCTGGGTCATGACAGAAAGGACAAGATCCCGGATACAGGCGGCCGAAATGAGCTTTCTCCGCAGGGTGGCTGGGCGATCCCTTAGAGATAGGGCGAGAAGCTCGGGCACTCGGGAGAAGCTCAGAGTAGAGCCGCTGCTCCTCCACATCGAGAGGGGTCAGCTGAGGTGGCTCGGGCATCTGTTCCGGATGCCTCCTGGACGTCTTCCTGGGAAGATGTTCAGGACTATGTCTCCCGGCTGGCCTGGGAACGCCTCGGTGTCCCCCCGGAAGAGCTGGAAGAAGTGTCTAGGGAGAGGGAAGTCTGGGCATCTCTGCTTAGACTGCTGCCCCCGCGACCCGGCCTCGGATAAGATGGAGAAGATGATGATGATGATGATGATGATGATATTTATATTAAGTTTGTAATCTGGAGTACCAGTGTAAATTTATTAATTACTAGACACTCAAAGCACTTTTGTACGTCGCTCTGGATAAGGACGTCTGCTAAATGCCGCAAATGTAAATGTAAATGTATGTCAATATGTGTAAATCAAATCTTGCCTATATCTTAACTACAAGCTTCCTTAGTGCTTCCTGTATGTTTGTGTGTCTTGGTTATTGAACATCTTATAACACTTGTTTTTTATCAACTATCAACTAACTAAGTTCTGTACCTAATTCTTCCTTGCTCTTCTCTATTTTAAAGATTTTGTGTATATATATATATATATATATATATATATATATATATATATATATATATATATAGAGAGAGAGAGAGAGAGCGAGAGCGAGAGCGAGATAGATAGATAGATAGATAGATAGATAGATAGATAGATAGATGGATGGATGGATGGACGGACGGACGGACGGACGGACGGACGGACGGACAGGTAGATAGATAGATAGATAGATAGATAGATAGATAGATAGATAGATAGATAGATAGATAGATAGATAGATAGATAGATAGATAGATAGATAGATAGATAGAACTTTATTGTCATTGCATAGTACAGGTACACAGCAACGAAATGCATTTTGGCATCTACCAGAAGTGCAAAATGTAGCAGTCGTTCAAAAGTGCAGATAAATATCTAGCATATTTACAGTGCAGATAACTATCTAGCATATTACAGCAAGTGGTATATATGAAAGAATATACAGTGAATAAATATACAGGCGATTTCAGTGCAGAGATGTGTGGATATATATATATATATATATATAAATATATACACATACATTATATACACAAATGAATGTGAAATGTTGGGCAGAATGTACAGTATTGATAAAGATACATACAGATATAAAAAGTGCAGATGTACTGAGGAGTGAAAAAGATATAATATGTAGTATGTACATGTATTGTACAGATGTTATATACAGTCTTTTGTTTGTGTTTGTTTTGTAGTGATTTAGCGGTGTAGTGGTGAGTTCAGTAATGTGATGGTGGAAAATCTGTCCCTGAACCTGCTGGTTCTGGTGCGCAAGTTTCTGTATCTCCTTTGTGATGGAAGGAGGTTGAACAGTTTATGACTGGGATGTGAAGAGTCCTTGATGATGTTGTGAGCTCTGCGCAGACATCTGCTGTGGTGAAGGTGTTCAATGGCAGGTAGTTGGGTGCCAGTGATGCGTTGGGCAGTTTTGACCACCCTTTGCAGTGCTTTACGCTCACACACAGTGGAGCCTCCGTACCATACAGTGATGGAGTTGGTCAGGATGCTCTCAATGATGCAGCGGTAGAAACTCGTTAAAATCCCCGGGGACAGATGAGATTTCTTGAGACTTCTCAAGAAGTACAGGCGTTGTTGTGCTTTTTTTACCAGAGCTGACGTGTTCTGCTGCCAGGACAGATCCTCAGAGATGTGAACTCCCGGGAACTTAAAGCTGGAGACTCGCTCTACCTCGATTCCATTGATGTTGACAGGTAGATGTCTCCCGCTGTTGGATTTCCGGAAGTCCACAATGAGCTCTTTGGTCTTTGTGGCGTTGAGAGTCAGGTTGTTTGTGGCACACCATGCTGCCAGATTACGGATCTCTTCCCTGTAGGCCGATTCGTCGTTGTTTTCGATCTGGCCGACCACGGTGGTGTCATCTGCATACTTGATGAAGATGTTGGCGTTATACAGAGGAGCACAATCGTGGGTGAACAGGGAGTAGAGCAGTGGGCTCAGAACACAGCCCTGCGGTATGCCAGTGTTCAGAATGAGGGTTGAGGATACCTGGTTTCCCAACCGGACAGATTGAGGTCTGTTGGTGAGAAAGTCCAGAATCCATCTGCAAATGGAGGTGCAGATACCCAGTTCACTGAGCTTAGTGATCAGTACAGTGGGGAGGACTGTATTGAATACAGAGCTAAAGTCAATGAACAGCATTCTGATGTATGTGTTGCTCTTAACCAGGTGGGTGAGAGCAGAATGAAGAGCTATGGAAACTGCATCCTCAGTTGACCTGTTCCAGTGTAGGTGGTAGGCCCGCAGTGAGGTGATTCAGGACCAGTTTCTCAAAGCACTTCATAGCAATAGTGGTGAGTGCAACCGGGCGAAAGTCATTCAGGCATTCAGCAGCTGAGTGCTTAGGCACTGGTATGATAGTAGTGGTCTTCAGGCATGTTGGTACCGTGGCTTGGGCCAGTGACAGGTTGAAAATGTCAGTAAAAACCTGTGCCAGTTGTCCAGCGCATTCGCTGAGAACACGTCCCGGTAATATTATCAGGTATACTGATTGGAACTAATCAACACATCAATTAAGTGGCTCTATGTTTGAAATCACGTTTAAATCACTTTATTGCAGTCAATATAACCCGGCCCTAGAAGGCCTTTCAGGAGTGAGCGTTTCCCAGAAGGTAGTCTTGCCTACTCTTAACAGTAAGACTACCCGAGTTCTCCTTACTACCCTTCAGTTATCACAGACAAGTGCAAATTCACGTGGCAAATCTTTCACTTTTTATACCCCAAATTTACTTAAATTTACATATTATTGTCTATAGTGAGTTTCTTATCCGCTGAAAATGAAAGTCTCAGACTTCTAGGACGAAGAGAAAGAGGTTTTTCGAACCAAGAATATTTGCACAAACAGAATGCACTTGCCCATAATAATTTTACATGTTTATGATGAGATAAGATAGAACAAAATATTTTCTGACCAAAACAAATTTTTCAAATAAATATTTGTTATTTCAAAAATATGAATTTTCATATTCATAATTTAATAAAAACTGCAAAAAGTGAATGAAAATGGGTAAGAATGTCATAATTGATCAAAAACGGAACAACAGCCCATATTTTGCATATCCTTCTATGTGCTGTCAAGAATGAGTTTATTATCCGCTGAAAATGCGATTCCGCAAGTCTCTGGCTTCTAGGACGAAGAGAAAGAGGTTTTTCGAACCAAGAATATTTGCTCGTTTATGATGTGATACGATCGAACAAAACATTTTCTGACCAAAATATGATATGTTTCATATAAATATTTTACTTATTTCAAAAATATGAATTTTCATATTCATAATCATAATTACATAAAAACTGTTGAAAACTGCAAAAAATGAATGAAAATGGGTTAGAATGTCATAATTAATCAAAAACGAAACAACAGCATTTTTTTGAAAAATCTGTCAAGAATGAGTTTCTTTTCCGCTAAAAATGCGATTCCACAAGTCTCAGGCTTCTAGGACTTAGAGAAAGCGTGACCAAAAGCTGTTTCCTGTTTTGATAAGAAGACATACTAGCTGGAGATGTGTGAGCCCAGATAAAGACTCTCTATATATGTATGCATTACTTACTAACATCATAAATATTCTATAGACACTGAACAGGCAAAGGAATGTGTGTGAACCAGTGTGAGAAAAGTGTGCGGTTAAGTTTGTAGTCTTGCGTACCAGTGTAGATTTATTCATTGCTAGAGACTCAAAGCACTTTTGTACGTCGCTTTGGAAAGGGGCATCTGCTAAATGCTGCAAATGTAAATGTAAATGAGATCCATCTTAACACTAACAATGGCCACTTTCAATCAATGATGATTTAGCATTACACACCAATAAAATAGGATGTGCTTTACTGGGAACTGGATTGGTGATATAAACTGCAAATGCTTTTCATCACCAATCCAGCTCCCAGTAAAAATAAAGACCAGACAAAAACAACAGATTTCTTTACAATTCGTCCCTACATGCATATGCAAATTTGCAAATAATCCTTCATCATTAACACTCCAATCGAGGCCTTTATGGCCTGTCTTACCATCGTCATCAAACATGGAAACATAGAAAGTACAATAACAAAAATCAATAAAAGAATCAATCTTAAGACAAAATAGTGTTAAATTCTTAATCTTCTCAAAGAACTTTGTCGGCAGTTATTTCATCTTCTCCAAGACATCCTGAGACAATTGTTACTCAGTGCTTCCTGGACCTTTCAGCAGCATTTGATACAATCAACCACAAGACACTTTTGTCAACCCTCAAGAGCCTGGGTATTCACGGAACAGCATGGGAATAGTTTGCTTCCTACCTGGAATGTCGCTCATACCAGGTAACATGGAGGGGATCCACATCTCCCCCATGCAGACTCACAACTGGTGTTCCATAAAGCTCAGTACTTGGTCCCCTCCTTTTCTCCCTCTATACCCACTCAATTGGTGAAGTCATATCCTTACATGGGTTTTCATATCACTGCTATGCAGATGACACTCAACTAATCTTTTTTTTCCCTCCATCAGATACCAAAGCTTCTCCTCGGATCTCCGCATGATTGACAGACATATCTTCATGGATAAATGCTCATCAACTAAAACGTAACCCCAGCAAAACATCACTGCTGGCCATCTCAGGTAATTCATCTTCAGGTCAGGATCTTAGAATAACACTTCATGACTCTCTGCTCTCCCCTTCAGCCACTGCTCGTAACCTTGGGGTAACTATGGACAATGAACTGTCCTTCTTCCCACATGTCGCTAATGTAGCTTTTTCCTGTCGATTTCTTCTCTACAACATCCAAAGGATTCGACCATTTCTGTCCACACAGGCTGCCCAGATGCTTGTTCAGTCTCTTGTCAAGATTTTAACTCTCTGCTGGCAGGCCTTCCCCTAAACGCTATTCGTTCACTGCAAATGATCCAAAAAGCAGCTGCACGGCTTGTGTTCAATCAGCCCAAGTTCTCCCACACCACATCATTGCTGCACTCCCTGCACTGGCTTCCAGTAGCTGCACATATCTGATTCAAAACACTGATGCTTGCCTACAAGGGCAAAAATGGACCAGCACCATCTTCCCTCAGTGACCTCATCACATTTCGCACTGCACCACGCTGTCTGAGATCATCCAGCACTGCTCAACTGGTACCACTTTCTCACAGAATGAGAGGTAAGGACACTTCAAGGCTCTACTCTGTTCTGGCAAGGAGGTGGTGGAATAAACGTCCCCTAGATGTCTGTACAACGGAGTCCCTGACTATCTACAAGCAACGACTGAATACCTGCCTCTTAAATTAGCCCTTTCCAAGTTTGTAGAAATCAAGAGTTATGGATGTTGTGGGGATGTCTTGGCTGACACGCCTCTGCAGCATCGCGTGGCGGTCAGGGACAGTGCCTCTGGAATGGCAGACCGGAGTGGTGGTCCCTCTTTTTAAGAAGGGGGACCGGAGGGTGTGTTCCAACTATAGGGGGATCACACTTCTCAGCCTACCTGGGAAAGTCTATGCCAGGGTACTGGAGAGGAGAATACGGCCGATAGTAGAACCTCGGATTCAGGAGGAACAGTGTGGTTTTCGTCCAGGCCGTGGAACACTAGTTTTGTGGATTTGGAAAAGGCATTCGACTGTGTCCCTCGAGGCGGCCTGTGAAGGGTGCTCCGGGATTATGGGGTCCGGGGACTTTTACTAAGGGCTGAAGCAGGAGCTTGGTTCGCATTGCCGGCAGTAAGTCAGACTTGTTCCCGGTGCATGTTGTCACCGGTTCTGTTCATAATTTTTAGGGACAGAATTTCTAGGCGCAGCCAGGGGCCGGATGGTGTCCGGTTTGGTGACAACACGATTTCGTCTCTGCTCTTTGCAGAGGATGTTTTCGTGTTGGCTTCATCAGACCAGGACCTTCAGCACGCACTCGGACGGTTTGCAGCCGAGTGTGAAGCAGCTGGGATGAGATTTAGCACCTCCAAATCCGAGGCCATGGTCCTCAGTCGGAAAAGGGTGGCTTGCCCACTTCAGATTGGTGGAGAGTTCCTGCCGCAAGTGGAGGAGTTTAAGTATCTTGGGGTTTTGTTTACGAGTGAGGGAAGGGTGGAACGGGAGATTGACAGATAGTGCAGCTTCTGCAGTAATGCGGTCGATGTACCGTCTGTAGTGGTGAAGAAAGAGCTGAGCCGCAAGGCGAAACTCTCGATTTACCGGTCAATTCCTACTCTCACCTATGGTCATGAGCTCTGGGTCATGACAGAAAGGACAAGATCCCGGATACAGGCGGCCGAAATGAGCTTTCTCCGCAGGGTGGCTGGGCGATCCCTTAGAGATAGGGCGAGAAGCTCGGGCACTCGGGAGAAGCTCAGAGTAGAGCCGCTACTCCTCCACATCGAGAGGGGTCAGCTGAGGTGGCTCGGGCATCTGTTCCGGATGCCTCCTGGACGTCTTCCTGGGAAGATGTTCAGGACTATGTCTCCCGGCTGGCCTGGGAACGCCTCGGTGTCCCCCCGGAAGAGCTGGAAGAAGTGTCTAGGGAGAGGGAAGTCTGGGCATCTCTGCTTAGACTGCTGCCCCCGCGACCCGGCCTCGGATAAGATGGAGAAGATGATGATGATGATGATGATGATATTTATATTAAGTTTGTAATCTGGAGTACCAGTGTAAATTTATTAATTACTAGACACTCAAAGCACTTTTGTACGTCGCTCTGGATAAGGACGTCTGCTAAATGCCGCAAATGTAAATGTAAATGTATGTCAATATGTGTAAATCAAATCTTGCCTATATCTTAACTACAAGCTTCCTTAGTGCTTCCTGTATGTTTGTGTGTCTTGGTTATTGAACATCTTATAACACTTGTTTTTTATCAACTATCAACTAACTAAGTTCTGTACCTAATTCTTCCTTGCTCTTCTCTATTTTAAAGATTTTGTGTATATATATATATATATATATATATATATATATATATAGAGAGAGAGAGAGAGAGAGAGAGAGAGAGCGAGATAGATAGATAGATAGATGGATGGATGGATGGACGGACGGACGGACGGACGGACGGACGGACGGACGGACGGACGGACGGACGGACGGACGGACAGGTAGATAGATAGATAGATAGATAGATAGATAGATAGATAGATAGATAGATAGATAGATAGATAGATAGATAGATAGATAGATAGATAGATAGAACTTTATTGTCATTGCATAGTACAGGTACACAGCAACGAAATGCATTTTGGCATCTACCAGAAGTGCAAAATGTAGCAGTCGTTCAAAAGTGCAGATAAATATCTAGCATATTTACAGTGCAGATAACTATCTAGCATATTACAGCAAGTGGTATATATGAAAGAATATACAGTGAATAAATATAAAGGCGATTTCAGTGCAGAGATGTGTGGACATTCAGAAGTACAGTAAATAAATATAGCGGCGTACAGTAATTAAGAAAATGTGCAGAAATGAAAGGTTACAGATCACAAGATTATGGCATTAAGGAGTAGCAAGCTGAATAAACAGTCTACTATATATATGAAAAAAAAACATATATATGTATATATATATATATATATATATATATATATATATATATATATATATATATATATATATAAATATATACACATACATTATATACACAAATGAATGTGAAATGTTGGGCAGAATGTACAGTATTGATAAAGATACATACAGATATAAAAAGTGCAGATGTACTGAGGAGTGAAAAAGATATAATATGTAGTATGTACATGTATTGTACAGATGTTATATACAGTCTTTTGTTTGTGTTTGTTTTGTAGTGATTTAGCGGTGTAGTGGTGAGTTCAGTAATGTGATGGTGGAAAATCTGTCCCTGAACCTGCTGGTTCTGGTGCGCAAGTTTCTGTATCTCCTTTGTGATGGAAGGAGGTTGAACAGTTTATGACTGGGATGTGAAGAGTCCTTGATGATGTTGTGAGCTCTGCGCAGACATCTGCTGTGGTGAAGGTGTTCAATGGCAGGTAGTTGGGTGCCAGTGATGCGTTGGGCAGTTTTGACCACCCTTTGCAGTGCTTTACGCTCACACACAGTGGAGCCTCCGTACCATACAGTGATGGAGTTGGTCAGGATGCTCTCAATGATGCAGCGGTAGAAACTCGTTAAAATCCCCGGGGACAGATGAGATTTCTTGAGACTTCTCAAGAAGTACAGGCGTTGTTGTGCTTTTTTTTACCAGAGCTGACGTGTTCTGCTGCCAGGACAGATCCTCAGAGATGTGAACTCCCGGGAACTTAAAGCTGGAGACTCGCTCTACCTCGATTCCATTGATGTTGACAGGTAGATGTCTCCCGCTGTTGGATTTCCGGAAGTCCACAATGAGCTCTTTGGTCTTTGTGGCGTTGAGAGTCAGGTTGTTTGTGGCACACCATGCTGCCAGATTACGGATCTCTTCCCTGTAGGCCGATTCGTCGTTGTTTTCGATCTGGCCGACCACGGTGGTGTCATCTGCATACTTGATGAAGATGTTGGCGTTATACAGAGGAGCACAATCGTGGGTGAACAGGGAGTAGAGCAGTGGGCTCAGAACACAGCCCTGCGGTATGCCAGTGTTCAGAATGAGGGTTGAGGATACCTGGTTTCCCAACCGGACAGATTGAGGTCTGTTGGTGAGAAAGTCCAGAATCCATCTGCAAATGGAGGTGCAGATACCCAGTTCACTGAGCTTAGTGATCAGTACAGTGGGGAGGACTGTATTGAATACAGAGCTAAAGTCAATGAACAGCATTCTGATGTATGTGTTGCTCTTAACCAGGTGGGTGAGAGCAGAATGAAGAGCTATGGAAACTGCATCCTCAGTTGACCTGTTCCAGTGTAGGTGGTAGGCCCGCAGTGAGGTGATTCAGGACCAGTTTCTCAAAGCACTTCATAGCAATAGTGGTGAGTGCAACCGGGCGAAAGTCATTCAGGCATTCAGCAGCTGAGTGCTTAGGCACTGGTATGATAGTAGTGGTCTTCAGGCATGTTGGTACCGTGGCTTGGGCCAGTGACAGGTTGAAAATGTCAGTAAAAACCTGTGCCAGTTGTCCAGCGCATTCGCTGAGAACACGTCCCGGTAATATTATCAGGTATACTGATTGGAACTAATCAACACATCAATTAAGTGGCTCTATGTTTGAAATCACGTTTAAATCACTTTATTGCAGTCAATATAACCCGGCCCTAGAAGGCCTTTCAGGAGTGAGCGTTTCCCAGAAGGTAGTCTTGCCTACTCTTAACAGTAAGACTACCCGAGTTCTCCTTACTACCCTTCAGTTATCACAGACAAGTGCAAATTCACGTGGCAAATCTTTCACTTTTTATACCCCAAATTTACTTAAATTTACATATTATTGTCTATAGTGAGTTTCTTATCCGCTGAAAATGAAAGTCTCAGACTTCTAGGACGAAGAGAAAGAGGTTTTTCGAACCAAGAATATTTGCACAAACAGAATGCACTTGCCCATAATAATTTTACATGTTTATGATGAGATAAGATAGAACAAAATATTTTCTGACCAAAACAAATTTTTCAAATAAATATTTGTTATTTCAAAAATATGAATTTTCATATTCATAATTTAATAAAAACTGCAAAAAGTGAATGAAAATGGGTAAGAATGTCATAATTGATCAAAAACGGAACAACAGCCCATATTTTGCATATCCTTCTATGTGCTGTCAAGAATGAGTTTATTATCCGCTGAAAATGCGATTCCGCAAGTCTCTGGCTTCTAGGACGAAGAGAAAGAGGTTTTTCGAACCAAGAATATTTGCTCGTTTATGATGTGATACGATCGAACAAAACATTTTCTGACCAAAATATGATATGTTTCATATAAATATTTTACTTATTTCAAAAATATGAATTTTCATATTCATAATCATAATTACATAAAAACTGTTGAAAACTGCAAAAAATGAATGAAAATGGGTTAGAATGTCATAATTAATCAAAAACGAAACAACAGCATTTTTTTGAAAAATCTGTCAAGAATGAGTTTCTTTTCCGCTAAAAATGCGATTCCACAAGTCTCAGGCTTCTAGGACTTAGAGAAAGCGTGACCAAAAGCTGTTTCCTGTTTTGATAAGAAGACATACTAGCTGGAGATGTGTGAGCCCAGATAAAGACTCTCTATATATGTATGCATTACTTACTAACATCATAAATATTCTATAGACACTGAACAGGCAAAGGAATGTGTGTGAACCAGTGTGAGAAAAGTGTGCGGTTAAGTTTGTAGTCTTGCGTACCAGTGTAGATTTATTCATTGCTAGAGACTCAAAGCACTTTTGTACGTCGCTTTGGAAAGGGGCATCTGCTAAATGCTGCAAATGTAAATGTAAATGAGATCCATCTTAACACGAACAATGGCCACTTTCAATCAATGATGATTTAGCATTACACACCAATAAAATAGGATGTGCTTTACTGGGAACTGGATTGGTGATATAAACTGCAAATGCTTTTCATCACCAATCCAGCTCCCAGTAAAAATAAAGACCAGACAAAAACAACAGATTTCTTTACAATTCGTCCCTACATGCATATGCAAATTTGCAAATAATCCTTCATCATTAACACTCCAATCGAGGCCTTTATGGCCTGTCTTACCATCGTCATCAAACATGGAAACATAGAAAGTACAATAACAAAAATCAATAAAAGAATCAATCTTAAGACAAAATAGTGTTAAATTCTTAATCTTCTCAAAGAACTTTGTCGGCAGTTATTTCATCTTCTCCAAGACATCCTGAGACAATTGTTACTCAGTGCTTCCTGGACCTTTCAGCAGCATTTGATACAATCAACCACAAGACACTTTTGTCAACCCTCAAGAGCCTGGGTATTCACGGAACAGCATGGGAATAGTTTGCTTCCTACCTGGAATGTCGCTCATACCAGGTAACATGGAGGGGATCCACATCTCCCCCATGCAGACTCACAACTGGTGTTCCATAAAGCTCAGTACTTGGTCCCCTCCTTTTCTCCCTCTATACCCACTCAATTGGTGAAGTCATATCCTTACATGGGTTTTCATATCACTGCTATGCAGATGACACTCAACTAATCTTTTTTTTCCCTCCATCAGATACCAAAGCTTCTCCTCGGATCTCCGCATGATTGACAGACATATCTTCATGGATAAATGCTCATCAACTAAAACGTAACCCCAGCAAAACATCACTGCTGGCCATCTCAGGTAATTCATCTTCAGGTCAGGATCTTAGAATAACACTTCATGACTCTCTGCTCTCCCCTTCAGCCACTGCTCGTAACCTTGGGGTAACTATGGACAATGAACTGTCCTTCTTCCCACATGTCGCTAATGTAGCTTTTTCCTGTCGATTTCTTCTCTACAACATCCAAAGGATTCGACCATTTCTGTCCACACAGGCTGCCCAGATGCTTGTTCAGTCTCTTGTCAAGATTTTAACTCTCTGCTGGCAGGCCTTCCCCTAAACGCTATTCGTTCACTGCAAATGATCCAAAAAGCAGCTGCACGGCTTGTGTTCAATCAGCCCAAGTTCTCCCACACCACATCATTGCTGCACTCCCTGCACTGGCTTCCAGTAGCTGCACATATCTGATTCAAAACACTGATGCTTGCCTACAAGGGCAAAAATGGACCAGCACCATCTTCCCTCAGTGACCTCATCACATTTCGCACTGCACCACGCTGTCTGAGATCATCCAGCACTGCTCAACTGGTACCACTTTCTCACAGAATGAGAGGTAAGGACACTTCAAGGCTCTACTCTGTTCTGGCAAGGAGGTGGTGGAATAAACGTCCCCTAGATGTCTGTACAACGGAGTCCCTGACTATCTACAAGCAACGACTGAATACCTGCCTCTTAAATTAGCCCTTTCCAAGTTTGTAGAAATCAAGAGTTATGGATGTTGTGGGGATGTCTTGGCTGACACGCCTCTGCAGCATCGCGTGGCGGTCAGGGACAGTGCCTCTGGAATGGCAGACCGGAGTGGTGGTCCCTCTTTTTAAGAAGGGGGACCGGAGGGTGTGTTCCAACTATAGGGGGATCACACTTCTCAGCCTACCTGGGAAAGTCTATGCCAGGGTACTGGAGAGGAGAATACGGCCGATAGTAGAACCTCGGATTCAGGAGGAACAGTGTGGTTTTCGTCCAGGCCGTGGAACACTAGTTTTGTGGATTTGGAAAAGGCATTCGACTGTGTCCCTCGAGGCGGCCTGTGAAGGGTGCTCCGGGATTATGGGGTCCGGGGACTTTTACTAAGGGCTGAAGCAGGAGCTTGGTTCGCATTGCCGGCAGTAAGTCAGACTTGTTCCCGGTGCATGTTGTCACCGGTTCTGTTCATAATTTTTAGGGACAGAATTTCTAGGCGCAGCCAGGGGCCGGATGGTGTCCGGTTTGGTGACAACACGATTTCGTCTCTGCTCTTTGCAGAGGATGTTTTCGTGTTGGCTTCATCAGACCAGGACCTTCAGCACGCACTCGGACGGTTTGCAGCCGAGTGTGAAGCAGCTGGGATGAGATTTAGCACCTCCAAATCCGAGGCCATGGTCCTCAGTCGGAAAAGGGTGGCTTGCCCACTTCAGATTGGTGGAGAGTTCCTGCCGCAAGTGGAGGAGTTTAAGTATCTTGGGGTTTTGTTTACGAGTGAGGGAAGGGTGGAACGGGAGATTGACAGATAGTGCAGCTTCTGCAGTAATGCGGTCGATGTACCGTCTGTAGTGGTGAAGAAAGAGCTGAGCCGCAAGGCGAAACTCTCGATTTACCGGTCAATTCCTACTCTCACCTATGGTCATGAGCTCTGGGTCATGACAGAAAGGACAAGATCCCGGATACAGGCGGCCGAAATGAGCTTTCTCCGCAGGGTGGCTGGGCGATCCCTTAGAGATAGGGCGAGAAGCTCGGGCACTCGGGAGAAGCTCAGAGTAGAGCCGCTGCTCCTCCACATCGAGAGGGGTCAGCTGAGGTGGCTCGGGCATCTGTTCCGGATGCCTCCTGGACGTCTTCCTGGGAAGATGTTCAGGACTATGTCTCCCGGCTGGCCTGGGAACGCCTCGGTGTCCCCCCGGAAGAGCTGGAAGAAGTGTCTAGGGAGAGGGAAGTCTGGGCATCTCTGCTTAGACTGCTGCCCCCGCGACCCGGCCTCGGATAAGATGGAGAAGATGATGATGATGATGATGATGATATTTATATTAAGTTTGTAATCTGGAGTACCAGTGTAAATTTATTAATTACTAGACACTCAAAGCACTTTTGTACGTCGCTCTGGATAAGGACGTCTGCTAAATGCCGCAAATGTAAATGTAAATGTATGTCAATATGTGTAAATCAAATCTTGCCTATATCTTAACTACAAGCTTCCTTAGTGCTTCCTGTATGTTTGTGTGTCTTGGTTATTGAACATCTTATAACACTTGTTTTTTATCAACTATCAACTAACTAAGTTCTGTACCTAATTCTTCCTTGCTCTTCTCTATTTTAAAGATTTTGTGTATATATATATATATATATATATATATAGAGAGAGAGAGAGAGAGAGAGAGAGAGAGAGAGAGAGAGCGAGAGCGAGAGCGAGATAGATAGATAGATAGATAGATAGATGGACGGACGGACGGACGGACGGACGGACGGACGGACGGACGGACGGACGGACGGACGGACGGACGGACGGACAGGTAGATAGATAGATAGATAGATAGATAGATAGATAGATAGATAGATAGATAGATAGATAGATAGATAGATAGATAGATAGATAGATAGATAGAACTTTATTGTCATTGCATAGTACAGGTACACAGCAACGAAATGCATTTTGGCATCTACCAGAAGTACAAAATGTAGCAGTCGTTCAAAAGTGCAGATAAATATCTAGCATATTTACAGTGCAGATAACTATCTAGCATATTACAGCAAGTGGTATATATGAAAGAATATACAGTGAATAAATATAAAGGCGATTTCAGTGCAGAGATGTGTGGACATTCAGAAGTACAGTAAATAAATATAGCGGCGTACAGTAATTAAGAAAATGTGCAGAAATGAAAGGTTACAGATCACAAGATTATGGCATTAAGGAGTAGCAAGCTGAATAAACAGTCTACTATATATATGAAAAAAAAACATATATATGTATATATATATATATATATATATATATATATATATATATATATATATATATATATATATATATATATATATAAATATATACACATACATTATATACACAAATGAATGTGAAATGTTGGGCAGAATGTACAGTATTGATAAAGATACATACAGATATAAAAAGTGCAGATGTACTGAGGAGTGAAAAAGATATAATATGTAGTATGTACATGTATTGTACAGATGTTATATACAGTCTTTTGTTTGTGTTTGTTTTGTAGTGATTTAGCGGTGTAGTGGTGAGTTCAGTAATGTGATGGTGGAAAATCTGTCCCTGAACCTGCTGGTTCTGGTGCGCAAGTTTCTGTATCTCCTTTGTGATGGAAGGAGGTTGAACAGTTTATGACTGGGATGTGAAGAGTCCTTGATGATGTTGTGAGCTCTGCGCAGACATCTGCTGTGGTGAAGGTGTTCAATGGCAGGTAGTTGGGTGCCAGTGATGCGTTGGGCAGTTTTGACCACCCTTTGCAGTGCTTTACGCTCACACACAGTGGAGCCTCCGTACCATACAGTGATGGAGTTGGTCAGGATGCTCTCAATGATGCAGCGGTAGAAACTCGTTAAAATCCCCGGGGACAGATGAGATTTCTTGAGACTTCTCAAGAAGTACAGGCGTTGTTGTGCTTTTTTTACCAGAGCTGACGTGTTCTGCTGCCAGGACAGATCCTCAGAGATGTGAACTCCCGGGAACTTAAAGCTGGAGACTCGCTCTACCTCGATTCCATTGATGTTGACAGGTAGATGTCTCCCGCTGTTGGATTTCCGGAAGTCCACAATGAGCTCTTTGGTCTTTGTGGCGTTGAGAGTCAGGTTGTTTGTGGCACACCATGCTGCCAGATTACGGATCTCTTCCCTGTAGGCCGATTCGTCGTTGTTTTCGATCTGGCCGACCACGGTGGTGTCATCTGCATACTTGATGAAGATGTTGGCGTTATACAGAGGAGCACAATCGTGGGTGAACAGGGAGTAGAGCAGTGGGCTCAGAACACAGCCCTGCGGTATGCCAGTGTTCAGAATGAGGGTTGAGGATACCTGGTTTCCCAACCGGACAGATTGAGGTCTGTTGGTGAGAAAGTCCAGAATCCATCTGCAAATGGAGGTGCAGATACCCAGTTCACTGAGCTTAGTGATCAGTACAGTGGGGAGGACTGTATTGAATACAGAGCTAAAGTCAATGAACAGCATTCTGATGTATGTGTTGCTCTTAACCAGGTGGGTGAGAGCAGAATGAAGAGCTATGGAAACTGCATCCTCAGTTGACCTGTTCCAGTGTAGGTGGTAGGCCCGCAGTGAGGTGATTCAGGACCAGTTTCTCAAAGCACTTCATAGCAATAGTGGTGAGTGCAACCGGGCGAAAGTCATTCAGGCATTCAGCAGCTGAGTGCTTAGGCACTGGTATGATAGTAGTGGTCTTCAGGCATGTTGGTACCGTGGCTTGGGCCAGTGACAGGTTGAAAATGTCAGTAAAAACCTGTGCCAGTTGTCCAGCGCATTCTCTGAGAACACGTCCCGGTAATATTATCAGGTATACTGATTGGAACTAATCAACACATCAATTAAGTGGCTCTATGTTTGAAATCACGTTTAAATCACTTTATTGCAGTCAATATAACCCGGCCCTAGAAGGCCTTTCAGGAGTGAGCGTTTCCCAGAAGGTAGTCTTGCCTACTCTTAACAGTAAGACTACCCGAGTTCTCCTTACTACCCTTCAGTTATCACAGACAAGTGCAAATTCACGTGGCAAATCTTTCACTTTTTATACCCCAAATTTACTTAAATTTACATATTATTGTCTATAGTGAGTTTCTTATCCGCTGAAAATGAAAGTCTCAGACTTCTAGGACGAAGAGAAAGAGGTTTTTCGAACCAAGAATATTTGCACAAACAGAATGCACTTGCCCATAATAATTTTACATGTTTATGATGAGATAAGAAAGAACAAAATATTTTCTGACCAAAACAAATTTTTCAAATAAATATTTGTTATTTCAAAAATATGAATTTTCATATTCATAATTTAATAAAAACTGCAAAAAGTGAATGAAAATGGGTAAGAATGTCATAATTGATCAAAAACGGAACAACAGCCCATATTTTGCATATCCTTCTATGTGCTGTCAAGAATGAGTTTATTATCCGCTGAAAATGCGATTCCGCAAGTCTCTGGCTTCTAGGACGAAGAGAAAGAGGTTTTTCGAACCAAGAATATTTGCTCGTTTATGATGTGATACGATCGAACAAAACATTTTCTGACCAAAATATGATATGTTTCATATAAATATTTTATTTCAAAAATATGAATTTTCATATTCATAATCATAATTACATAAAAACTGTTGAAAACTGCAAAAAATGAATGAAAATGGGTTAGAATGTCATAATTAATCAAAAACGAAACAACAGCATTTTTTTGAAAAATCTGTCAAGAATGAGTTTCTTATCCGCTAAAAATGCGATTCCACAAGTCTCAGGCTTCTAGGACTTAGAGAAAGCGTGACCAAAAGCTGTTTCCTGTTTTGATAAGAAGACATACTAGCTGGAGATGTGTGAGCCCAGATAAAGACTCTCTATATATATGTATGCATTACTTACTAACATCATAAATATTCTATAGACACTGAACAGGCAAAGGAATGTGTGTGAACCAGTGTGAGAAAAGTGTGCGGTTAAGTTTGTAGTCTTGCGTACCAGTGTAGATTTATTCATTGCTAGAGACTCAAAGCACTTTTGTACGTCGCTTTGGAAAGGGGCATCTGCTAAATGCTGCAAATGTAAATGTAAATGAGATCCATCTTAACACGAACAATGGCCACTTTCAATCAATGATGATTTAGCATTACACACCAATAAAATAGGATGTGCTTTACTGGGAACTGGATTGGTGATATAAACTGCAAATGCTTTTCATCACCAATCCAGCTCCCAGTAAAAATAAAGACCAGACAAAAACAACAGATTTCTTTACAATTCGTCCCTACATGCATATGCAAATTTGCAAATAATCCTTCATCATTAACACTCCAATCGAGGCCTTTATGGCCTGTCTTACCATCGTCATCAAACATGGAAACATAGAAAGTACAATAACAAAAATCAATAAAAGAATCAATCTTAAGACAAAATAGTGTTAAATTCTTAATCTTCTCAAAAAACTTTGTCGGCAGTTATTTCATCTTCTCCAAGACATCCTGAGACAATTGTTACTCAGTGCTTCCTGGACCTTTCAGCAGCATTTGATTACAATCAACCACAAGACACTTTTGTCAACCCTCAAGAGCCTGGGTATTCACGGAACAGCATGGGAATAGTTTGCTTCCTACCTGGAATGTCGCTCATACCAGGTAACATGGAGGGGATCCACATCTCCCCCCTCACAACTGGTGTTCCATAAAGCTCAGTACTTGGTCCCCTCCTTTTCTCCCTCTATACCCACTCAATTGGTGAAGTCATATCCTTACATGGGTTTTCATATCACTGCTATGCAGATGACACTCAACTAATCTTTTTTTTCCCTCCATCAGATACCAAAGCTTCTCCTCGGATCTCCGCATGATTGACAGACATATCTTCATGGATAAATGCTCATCAACTAAAACGTAACCCCAGCAAAACATCACTGCTGGCCATCTCAGGTAATTCATCTTCAGGTCAGGATCTTAGAATAACACTTCATGACTCTCTGCTCTCCCCTTCAGCCACTGCTCGTAAACTTGGGGTAACTATGGACAATGAACTGTCCTTCTTCCCACATGTCGCTAATGTAGCTTTTTCCTGTCGATTTCTTCTCTACAACATCCAAAGGATTCGACCATTTCTGTCCACACAGGCTGCCCAGATGCTTGTTCAGTCTCTTGTCAAGATTTTAACTCTCTGCTGGCAGGCCTTCCCCTAAACGCTATTCGTTCACTGCAAATGATCCAAAAAGCAGCTGCACGGCTTGTGTTCAATCAGCCCAAGTTCTCCCACACCACATCATTGCTGCACTCCCTGCACTGGCTTCCAGTAGCTGCACATATCTGATTCAAAACACTGATGCTTGCCTACAAGGGCAAAAATGGACCAGCACCATCTTCCCTCAGTGACCTCATCACATTTCGCACTGCACCACGCCGTCTGAGATCATCCAGCACTGCTCAACTGGTACCACTTTCTCACAGAATGAGAGGTAAGGACACTTCAAGGCTCTACTCTGTTCTGGCAAGGAGGTGGTGGAATAAACGTCTCCTAGATGTCTGTACAACGGAGTCCCTGACTATCTACAAGCAACGACTGAATACCTGCCTCTTAAATTAGCCCTTTCCAAGTTTGTAGAAATCAAGAGTTATGGATGTTGTGGGGATGTCTTGGCTGACACGCCTCTGCAGCATCGCGTGGCGGTCAGGGACAGTGCCTCTGGAATGGCAGACCGGAGTGGTGGTCCCTCTTTTTAAGAAGGGGGACCGGAGGGTGTGTTCCAACTATAGGGGGATCACACTTCTCAGCCTACCTGGGAAAGTCTATGCCAGGGTACTGGAGAGGAGAATACGGCCGATAGTAGAACCTCGGATTCAGGAGGAACAGTGTGGTTTTCGTCCAGGCCGTGGAACACTAGTTTTGTGGATTTGGAAAAGGCATTCGACTGTGTCCCTCGAGGCGGCCTGTGAAGGGTGCTCCGGGATTATGGGGTCCGGGGACTTTTACTAAGGGCTGAAGCAGGAGCTTGGTTCGCATTGCCGGCAGTAAGTCAGACTTGTTCCCGGTGCATGTTGTCACCGGTTCTGTTCATAATTTTTAGGTACAGAATTTCTAGGCGCAGCCAGGGGCCGGATGGTGTCCGGTTTGGTGACAACACGATTTCGTCTCTGCTCTTTGCAGAGGATGTTTTCATTTTGGCTTCATCAGACCAGGACCTTCAGCACGCACTCGGCCGGTTTGCAGCCGAGTGTGAAGCAGCTGGGATGAGATTTTTAGCACCTCCAAATCCGAGGCCATGGTCCTCAGTCGGAAAAGGGTGGCTTGCCCACTTCAGATTGGTGGAGAGTTCCTGCCGCAAGTGGAGGAGTTTAAGTATCTTGGGGTTTTGTTTACGAGTGAGGGAAGGGTGGAACGGGAGATTGACAGATAGTGCAGCTTCTGCAGTAATGCGGTCGATGTACCGTCTGTAGTGGTGAAGAAAGAGCTGAGCCGCAAGGCGAAACTCACGATTTACCGGTCAATTCCTACTCTCACCTATGGTCATGAGCTCTGGGTCATGACAGAAAGGACAAGATCCCGGATACAGGCGGCCGAAATGAGCTTTCTCCGCAGGGTGGCTGGGCGATCCCTTAGAGATAGGGCGAGAAGCTCGGGCACTCGGGAGAAGCTCAGAGTAGAGCCGCTGCTCCTCCACATCGAGAGGGGTCAGCTGAGGTGGCTCGGGCATCTGTTCCGGATGCCTCCTGGACGTCTTTCTGGGAAGATGTTCAGGACTATGTCTCCCGGCTGGCCTGGGAACGCCTCGGTGTCCCCCCGGAAGAGCTGGAAGAAGTGTCTAGGGAGAGGGAAGTCTGGGCATCTCTGCTTAGACTGCTGCCCCCGCGACCCGGCCTCGGATAAGATGGAGAAGATGATGATGATGATGATGATGATATTTATATTAAGTTTGTAATCTGGAGTACCAGTGTAAATTTATTAATTACTAGACACTCAAAGCACTTTTGTACGTCGCTCTGGATAAGGACGTCTGCTAAATGCCGCAAATGTAAATGTAAATGTATGTCAATATGTGTAAATCAAATCTTGCCTATATCTTAACTACAAGCTTCCTTAGTGCTTCCTGTATGTTTGTGTGTCTTGGTTATTGAACATCTTATAACACTTGTTTTTTATCAACTATCAACTAACTAAGTTCTGTACCTAATTCTTCCTTGCTCTTCTCTATTTTAAAGATTTTGTGTATATATATATATATATATATATATATATATATATATATATATATATATATATATATATAGAGAGAGAGAGAGAGAGAGAGAGAGAGCGAGAGCGAGATAGATAGATAGATAGATAGATAGATAGATGGACGGACGGACGGACGGACGGACGGACGGACGGACGGACAGGTAGATAGATAGATAGATAGATAGATAGATAGATAGATAGATAGATAGATAGATAGATAGATAGATAGATAGATAGATAGATAGATAGATAGATAGATAGATAGAACTTTATTGTCATTGCATAGTACAGGTACACAGCAACGAAATGCATTTTGGCATCTACCAGAAGTGCAAAATGTAGCAGTCGTTCAAAAGTGCAGATAAATATCTAGCATATTTACAGTGCAGATAACTATCTAGCATATTACAGCAAGTGGTATATATGAAAGAATATACAGTGAATAAATATAAAGGCGATTTCAGTGCAGAGATGTGTGGACATTCAGAAGTACAGTAAATAAATATAGCGGCGTACAGTAATTAAGAAAATGTGCAGAAATGAAAGGTTACAGATCACAAGATTATGGCATTAAGGAGTAGCAAGCTGAATAAACAGTCTACTATATATATGAAAAAAAAACATATATATATATATATATATATATATATATATATATATATATATATATATATATATATGTAAATATATACACATACATTATATACACAAATGAATGTGAAATGTTGGGCAGAATGTACAGTATTGATAAAGATACATACAGATATAAAAAGTGCAGATGTACTGAGGAGTGAAAAAGATATAATATGTAGTATGTACATGTATTGTACAGATGTTATATACAGTCTTTTGTTTGTGTTTGTTTTGTAGTGATTTAGCGGTGTAGTGGTGAGTTCAGTAATGTGATGGTGGAAAATCTGTCCCTGAACCTGCTGGTTCTGGTGCGCAAGTTTCTGTATCTCCTTTGTGATGGAAGGAGGTTGAACAGTTTATGACTGGGATGTGAAGAGTCCTTGATGATGTTGTGAGCTCTGCGCAGACATCTGCTGTGGTGAAGGTGTTCAATGGCAGGTAGTTGGGTGCCAGTGATGCGTTGGGCAGTTTTGACCACCCTTTGCAGTGCTTTACGCTCACACACAGTGGAGCCTCCGTACCATACAGTGATGGAGTTGGTCAGGATGCTCTCAATGATGCAGCGGTAGAAACTCGTTAAAATCCCCGGGGACAGATGAGATTTCTTGAGACTTCTCAAGAAGTACAGGCGTTGTTGTGCTTTTTTTACCAGAGCTGACGTGTTCTGCTGCCAGGACAGATCCTCAGAGATGTAAACTCCCGGGAACTTAAAGCTGGAGACTCGCTCTACCTCGATTCCATTGATGTTGACAGGTAGAGGTCTCCCGCTGTTGGATTTCCGGAAGTCCACAATGAGCTCTTTGGTCTTTGTGGCGTTGAGAGTCAGGTTGTTTGTGGCACACCATGCTGCCAGATTACGGATCTCTTCCCTGTAGGCCGATTCGTCGTTGTTTTCGATCTGGCCGACCACGGTGGTGTCATCTGCATACTTGATGAAGATGTTGGCGTTATACAGAGGAGCACAATCGTGGGTGAACAGGGAGTAGAGCAGTGGGCTCAGAACACAGCCCTGCGGTATGCCAGTGTTCAGAATGAGGGTTGAGGATACCTGGTTTCCCAACCGGACAGATTGAGGTCTGTTGGTGAGAAAGTCCAGAATCCATCTGCAAATGGAGGTGCAGATACCCAGTTCACTGAGCTTAGTGATCAGTACAGTGGGGAGGACTGTATTGAATACAGAGCTAAAGTCAATGAACAGCATTCTGATGTATGTGTTGCTCTTAACCAGGTGGGTGAGAGCAGAATGAAGAGCTATGGAAACTGCATCCTCAGTTGACCTGTTCCAGTGTAGGTGGTAGGCCCGCAGTGAGGTGATTCAGGACCAGTTTCTCAAAGCACTTCATAGCAATAGTGGTGAGTGCAACCGGGCGAAAGTCATTCAGGCATTCAGCAGCTGAGTGCTTAGGCACTGGTATGATAGTAGTGGTCTTCAGGCATGTTGGTACCGTGGCTTGGGCCAGTGACAGGTTGAAAATGTCAGTAAAAACCTGTGCCAGTTGTCCAGCGCATTCTCTGAGAACACGTCCCGGTAATATTATCAGGTATACTGATTGGAACTAATCAACACATCAATTAAGTGGCTCTATGTTTGAAATCACGTTTAAATCACTTTATTGCAGTCAATATAACCCGGCCCTAGAAGGCCTTTCAGGAGTGAGCGTTTCCCAGAAGGTAGTCTTGCCTACTCTTAACAGTAAGACTACCCGAGTTCTCCTTACTACCCTTCAGTTATCACAGACAAGTGCAAATTCACGTGGCAAATCTTTCACTTTTTATACCCCAAATTTACTTAAATTTACATATTATTGTCTATAGTGAGTTTCTTATCCGCTGAAAATGAAAGTCTCAGACTTCTAGGACGAAGAGAAAGAGGTTTTTCGAACCAAGAATATTTGCACAAACAGAATGCACTTGCCCATAATAATTTTACATGTTTATGATGAGATAAGAAAGAACAAAATATTTTCTGACCAAAACAAATTTTTCAAATAAATATTTGTTATTTCAAAAATATGAATTTTCATATTCATAATTTAATAAAAACTGCAAAAAGTGAATGAAAATGGGTAAGAATGTCATAATTGATCAAAAACGGAACAACAGCCCATATTTTGCATATCCTTCTATGTGCTGTCAAGAATGAGTTTATTATCCGCTGAAAATGCGATTCCGCAAGTCTCTGGCTTCTAGGACGAAGAGAAAGAGGTTTTTCGAACCAAGAATATTTGCTCGTTTATGATGTGATACGATCGAACAAAACATTTTCTGACCAAAATATGATATGTTTCATATAAATATTTTATTTCAAAAATATGAATTTTCATATTCATAATCATAATTACATAAAAACTGTTGAAAACTGCAAAAAATGAATGAAAATGGGTTAGAATGTCATAATTAATCAAAAACGAAACAACAGCATTTTTTTGAAAAATCTGTCAAGAATGAGTTTCTTATCCGCTAAAAATGCGATTCCACAAGTCTCAGGCTTCTAGGACTTAGAGAAAGCGTGACCAAAAGCTGTTTCCTGTTTTGATAAGAAGACATACTAGCTGGAGATGTGTGAGCCCAGATAAAGACTCTCTATATATATGTATGCATTACTTACTAACATCATAAATATTCTATAGACACTGAACAGGCAAAGGAATGTGTGTGAACCAGTGTGAGAAAAGTGTGCGGTTAAGTTTGTAGTCTTGCGTACCAGTGTAGATTTATTCATTGCTAGAGACTCAAAGCACTTTTGTACGTCGCTTTGGAAAGGGGCATCTGCTAAATGCTGCAAATGTAAATGTAAATGAGATCCATCTTAACACGAACAATGGCCACTTTCAATCAATGATGATTTAGCATTACACACCAATAAAATAGGATGTGCTTTACTGGGAACTGGATTGGTGATATAAACTGCAAATGCTTTTCATCACCAATCCAGCTCCCAGTAAAAATAAAGACCAGACAAAAACAACAGATTTCTTTACAATTCGTCCCTACATGCATATGCAAATTTGCAAATAATCCTTCATCATTAACACTCCAATCGAGGCCTTTATGGCCTGTCTTACCATCGTCATCAAACATGGAAACATAGAAAGTACAATAACAAAAATCAATAAAAGAACAATAAAAGAATCTTAAGACAAAATAGTGTTAAATTCTTAATCTTCTCAAAAAACTTTGTCGGCAGTTATTTCATCTTCTCCAAGACATCCTGAGACAATTGTTACTCAGTGCTTCCTGGACCTTTCAGCAGCATTTGATTACAATCAACCACAAGACACTTTTGTCAACCCTCAAGAGCCTGGGTATTCACGGAACAGCATGGGAATAGTTTGCTTCCTACCTGGAATGTCGCTCATACCAGGTAACATGGAGGGGATCCACATCTCCCCCCTCACAACTGGTGTTCCATAAAGCTCAGTACTTGGTCCCCTCCTTTTCTCCCTCTATACCCACTCAATTGGTGAAGTCATATCCTTACATGGGTTTTCATATCACTGCTATGCAGATGACACTCAACTAATCTTTTTTTTCCCTCCATCAGATACCAAAGCTTCTCCTCGGATCTCCGCATGATTGACAGACATATCTTCATGGATAAATGCTCATCAACTAAAACGTAACCCCAGCAAAACATCACTGCTGGCCATCTCAGGTAATTCATCTTCAGGTCAGGATCTTAGAATAACACTTCATGACTCTCTGCTCTCCCCTTCAGCCACTGCTCGTAACCTTGGGGTAACTATGGACAATGAACTGTCCTTCTTCCCACATGTCGCTAATGTAGCTTTTTCCTGTCGATTTCTTCTCTACAACATCCAAAGGATTCGACCATTTCTGTCCACACAGGCTGCCCAGATGCTTGTTCAGTCTCTTGTCAAGATTTTAACTCTCTGCTGGCAGGCCTTCCCCTAAACGCTATTCGTTCACTGCAAATGATCCAAAAAGCAGCTGCACGGCTTGTGTTCAATCAGCCCAAGTTCTCCCACACCACATCATTGCTGCACTCCCTGCACTGGCTTCCAGTAGCTGCACATATCTGATTCAAAACACTGATGCTTGCCTACAAGGGCAAAAATGGACCAGCACCATCTTCCCTCAGTGACCTCATCACATTTCGCACTGCACCACGCCGTCTGAGATCATCCAGCACTGCTCAACTGGTACCACTTTCTCACAGAATGAGAGGTAAGGACACTTCAAGGCTCTACTCTGTTCTGGCAAGGAGGTGGTGGAATAAACGTCTCCTAGATGTCTGTACAACGGAGTCCCTGACTATCTACAAGCAACGACTGAATACCTGCCTCTTAAATTAGCCCTTTCCAAGTTTGTAGAAATCAAGAGTTATGGATGTTGTGGGGATGTCTTGGCTGACACGCCTCTGCAGCATCGCGTGGCGGTCAGGGACAGTGCCTCTGGAATGGCAGACCGGAGTGGTGGTCCCTCTTTTTAAGAAGGGGGACCGGAGGGTGTGTTCCAACTATAGGGGGATCACACTTCTCAGCCTACCTGGGAAAGTCTATGCCAGGGTACTGGAGAGGAGAATACGGCCGATAGTAGAACCTCGGATTCAGGAGGAACAGTGTGGTTTTCGTCCAGGCCGTGGAACACTAGTTTTGTGGATTTGGAAAAGGCATTCGACTGTGTCCCTCGAGGCGGCCTGTGAAGGGTGCTCCGGGATTATGGGGTCCGGGGACTTTTACTAAGGGCTGAAGCAGGAGCTTGGTTCGCATTGCCGGCAGTAAGTCAGACTTGTTCCCGGTGCATGTTGTCACCGGTTCTGTTCATAATTTTTAGGGACAGAATTTCTAGGCGCAGCCAGGGGCCGGATGGTGTCCGGTTTGGTGACAACACGATTTCGTCTCTGCTCTTTGCAGAGGATGTTTTCGTGTTGGCTTCATCAGACCAGGACCTTCAGCACGCACTCGGCCGGTTTGCAGCCGAGTGTGAAGCAGCTGGGATGAGATTTTTAGCACCTCCAAATCCGAGGCCATGGTCCTCAGTCGGAAAAGGGTGGCTTGCCCACTTCAGATTGGTGGAGAGTTCCTGCCGCAAGTGGAGGAGTTTAAGTATCTTGGGGTTTTGTTTACGAGTGAGGGAAGGGTGGAACGGGAGATTGACAGATAGTGCAGCTTCTGCAGTAATGCGGTCGATGTACCGTCTGTAGTGGTGAAGAAAGAGCTGAGCCGCAAGGCGAAACTCTCGATTTACCGGTCAATTCCTACTCTCACCTATGGTCATGAGCTCTGGGTCATGACAGAAAGGACAAGATCCCGGATACAGGCGGCCGAAATGAGCTTTCTCCGCAGGGTGGCTGGGCGATCCCTTAGAGATAGGGCGAGAAGCTCGGGCACTCGGGAGAAGCTCAGAGTAGAGCCGCTGCTCCTCCACATCGAGAGGGGTCAGCTGAGGTGGCTCGGGCATCTGTTCCGGATGCCTCCTGGACGTCTTTCTGGGAAGATGTTCAGGACTATGTCTCCCGGCTGGCCTGGGAACGCCTCGGTGTCCCCCCGGAAGAGCTGGAAGAAGTGTCTAGGGAGAGGGAAGTCTGGGCATCTCTGCTTAGACTGCTGCCCCCGCGACCCGGCCTCGGATAAGATGGAGAAGATGATGATGATGATGATGATGATATTTATATTAAGTTTGTAATCTGGAGTACCAGTGTAAATTTATTAATTACTAGACACTCAAAGCACTTTTGTACGTCGCTCTGGATAAGGACGTCTGCTAAATGCCGCAAATGTAAATGTAAATGTATGTCAATATGTGTAAATCAAATCTTGCCTATATCTTAACTACAAGCTTCCTTAGTGCTTCCTGTATGTTTGTGTGTCTTGGTTATTGAACATCTTATAACACTTGTTTTTTATCAACTATCAACTAACTAAGTTCTGTACCTAATTCTTCCTTGCTCTTCTCTATTTTAAAGATTTTGTGTATATATATATATATATATATATATATATATATATATATAGAGAGAGAGAGAGAGAGAGAGAGAGAGAGAGCGAGAGCGAGAGCGAGATAGATGGATGGATGGATGGATGGATGGACGGACGGACGGACGGACGGACGGACGGACGGACGGACGGACGGACGGACGGACGGACAGACAGGTAGATAGATAGATAGATAGATAGATAGATAGATAGATAGATAGATAGATAGATAGATAGATAGATAGATAGATAGATAGATAGATAGATAGATAGAACTTTATTGTCATTGCATAGTACAGGTACACAGCAACGAAATGCATTTTGGCATCTACCAGAAGTGCAAAATGTAGCAGTCGTTCAAAAGTGCAGATAAATATCTAGCATATTTACAGTGCAGATAACTATCTAGCATATTACAGCAAGTGGTATATATGAAAGAATATACAGTGAATAAATATAAAGGCGATATCAGTGCAGAGATGTGTGGACATTCAGAAGTACAGTAAATAAATATAGCGGCGTACAGTAATTAAGAAAATGTGCAGAAATGAAAGGTTACAGATCACAAGATTATGGCATTAAGGAGTAGCAAGCTGAATAAACAGTCTACTATATATATGAAAAAAAACCATATATATGTATATATATATATATATATATATATATATATATATATATATATATATATATATATATATATATATATATAAATATATACACATACATTATATACACAAATGAATGTGAAATGGTGGGCAGAATGTACAGTATTGATAAAGATACATACAGATATAAAAAGTGCAGATGTACTGAGGAGTGAAAAAGATATAATGTGTAGTATGTACATGTATTGTACAGATGTTATATACAGTCTTTTGTTTGTGTTTGTTTTGTAGTGATTTAGCGGTGTAGTGGTGAGTTCAGTAATGTGATGGTGGAAAATCTGTCCCTGAACCTGCTGGTTCTGGTGCGCAAGTTTCTGTATCTCCTTTGTGATGGAAGGAGGTTGAACAGTTTATGACTGGGATGTGAAGAGTCCTTGATGATGTTGTGAGCTCTGCGCAGACATCTGCTGTGGTGAAGGTGTTCAATGGCAGGTAGTTGGGTGCCAGTGATGCGTTGGGCAGTTTTGACCACCCTTTGCAGTACCATACGCTTACACACAGTGGAGCCTCCGTACCATACAGTGATGGAGTTGGTCAGGATGCTCTCAATGATGCAGCGGTAGAAACTCGTTAAAATCCCCGGGGACAGATGAGATTTCTTGAGACTTCTCAAGAAGTACAGGCGTTGTTGTGCTTTTTTTACCAGAGCTGACGTGTTCTGCTGCCAGGACAGATCCTCAGAGATGTGAACTCCCGGGAACTTAAAGCTGGAGACTCGCTCTACCTCGATTCCATTGATGTTGACAGGTAGATGTCTCCCGCTGTTGGATTTCCGGAAGTCCACAATGAGCTCTTTGGTCTTTGTGGCGTTGAGAGTCAGGTTGTTTGTGGCACACCATGCTGCCAGATTACGGATCTCTTCCCTGTAGGCCGATTCGTCGTTGTTTTCGATCTGGCCGACCACGGTGGTGTCATCTGCATACTTGATGAAGATGTTGGCGTTATACAGAGGAGCACAATCGTGGGTGAACAGGGAGTAGAGCAGTGGGCTCAGAACACAGCCCTGCGGTATGCCAGTGTTCAGAATGAGGGTTGAGGATACCTGGTTTCCCAACCTGACAGATTGAGGTCTGTTGGTGAGAAAGTCCAGAATCCATCTGCAAATGGAGGTGCAGATACCCAGTTCACTGAGCTTAGTGATCAGTACAGTGGGGAGGACTGTATTGAATACAGAGCTAAAGTCAATGAACAGCATTCTGATGTATGTGTTGCTCTTAACCAGGTGGGTGAGAGCAGAATGAAGAGCTATGGAAACTGCATCCTCAGTTGACCTGTTCGGGCGATACTGGTGTGGGTCCAGTGTAGGTGGTAGGCCCGCAGTGAGGTGATTCAGGACCAGTTTCTCAAAGCACTTCATAGCAATAGTGGTGAGTGCAACCGGGCGAAAGTCATTCAGGCATTCAGCAGCTGAGTGCTTAGGCACTGGTATGATAGTAGTGGTCTTCAGGCATGTTGGTACCGTGGCTTGGGCCAGTGACAGGTTGAAAATGTCAGTAAAAACCTGTGCCAGTTGTCCAGCGCATTCTCTGAGAACACGTCCCGGTAATATTATCAGGTATACTGATTGGAACTAATCAACACATCAATTAAGTGGCTCTATGTTTGAAATCACGTTTAAATCACTTTATTGCAGTCAATATAACCCGGCCCTAGAAGGCCTTTCAGGAGTGAGCGTTTCCCAGAAGGTAGTCTTGCCTACTCTTAACAGTAAGACTACCCGAGTTCTTCTTACTACCCTTCAGTTATCACAGACAAGTGCAAATTCACGTGGCAAATCTTTCACTTTTTATACCCCAAATTTACTTAAATTTACATATTATTGTCTATAGTGAGTTTCTTATCCGCTGAAAATGAAAGTCTCAGACTTCTAGGACGAAGAGAAAGAGGTTTTTCGAACCAAGAATATTTGCACAAACAGAATGCACTTGCCCATAATAATTTTACATGTTTATGATGAGATAAGAAAGAACAAAATATTTTCTGACCAAAACAAATTTTTCAAATAAATATTTGTTATTTCAAAAATATGAATTTTCATATTCATAATTTAATAAAAACTGCAAAAAGTGAATGAAAATGGGTAAGAATGTCATAATTGATCAAAAACGGAACAACAGCCCATATTTTGCATATCCTTCTATGTGCTGTCAAGAATGAGTTTATTATCCGCTGAAAATGCGATTCCGCAAGTCTCTGGCTTCTAGGACGAAGAGAAAGAGGTTTTTCGAACCAAGAATATTTGCTCGTTTATGATGTGATACGATCGAACAAAACATTTTCTGACCAAAATATGATATGTTTCATATAAATATTTTATTTCAAAAATATGAATTTTCATATTCATAATCATAATTACATAAAAACTGTTGAAAACTGCAAAAAATGAATGAAAATGGGTTAGAATGTCATAATTAATCAAAAACGAAACAACAGCATTTTTTTGAAAAATCTGTCAAGAATGAGTTTCTTATCCGCTAAAAATGCGATTCCACAAGTCTCAGGCTTCTAGGACTTAGAGAAAGCGTGACCAAAAGCTGTTTCCTGTTTTGATAAGAAGACATACTAGCTGGAGATGTGTGAGCCCAGATAAAGACTCTCTATACATATGTATGCATTACTTACTAACATCATAAATATTCTATAGACACTGAACAGGCAAAGGAATGTGTGTGAACCAGTGTGAGAAAAGTGTGCGGTTAAGTTTGTAGTCTTGCGTACCAGTGTAGATTTATTCATTGCTAGAGACTCAAAGCACTTTTGTACGTCGCTTTGGAAAGGGGCATCTGCTAAATGCTGCAAATGTAAATGTAAATGAGATCCATCTTAACACGAACAATGGCCACTTTCAATCAATGATGATTTAGCATTACACACCAATAAAATAGGATGTGCTTTACTGGGAACTGGATTGGTGATATAAACTGCAAATGCTTTTCATCACCAATCCAGCTCCCAGTAAAAATAAAGACCAGACAAAAACAACAGATTTCTTTACAATTCGTCCCTACATGCATATGCAAATTTGCAAATAATCCTTCATCATTAACACTCCAATCGAGGCCTTTATGGCCTGTCTTACCATCGTCATCAAACATGGAAACATAGAAAGTACAATAACAAAAATCAATAAAAGAACAATAAAAGAATCTTAAGACAAAATAGTGTTAAATTCTTAATCTTCTCAAAAAACTTTGTCGGCAGTTATTTCATCTTCTCCAAGACATCCTGAGACAATTGTTACTCAGTGCTTCCTGGACCTTTCAGCAGCATTTGATTACAATCAACCACAAGACACTTTTGTCAACCCTCAAGAGCCTGGGTATTCACGGAACAGCATGGGAATAGTTTGCTTCCTACCTGGAATGTCGCTCATACCAGGTAACATGGAGGGGATCCACATCTCCCCCCTCACAACTGGTGTTCCATAAAGCTCAGTACTTGGTCCCCTCCTTTTCTCCCTCTATACCCACTCAATTGGTGAAGTCATATCCTTACATGGGTTTTCATATCACTGCTATGCAGATGACACTCAACTAATCTTTTTTTTCCCTCCATCAGATACCAAAGCTTCTCCTCGGATCTCCGCATGATTGACAGACATATCTTCATGGATAAATGCTCATCAACTAAAACGTAACCCCAGCAAAACATCACTGCTGGCCATCTCAGGTAATTCATCTTCAGGTCAGGATCTTAGAATAACACTTCATGACTCTCTGCTCTCCCCTTCAGCCACTGCTCGTAACCTTGGGGTAACTATGGACAATGAACTGTCCTTCTTCCCACATGTCGCTAATGTAGCTTTTTCCTGTCGATTTCTTCTCTACAACATCCAAAGGATTCGACCATTTCTGTCCACACAGGCTGCCCAGATGCTTGTTCAGTCTCTTGTCAAGATTTTAACTCTCTGCTGGCAGGCCTTCCCCTAAACGCTATTCGTTCACTGCAAATGATCCAAAAAGCAGCTGCACGGCTTGTGTTCAATCAGCCCAAGTTCTCCCACACCACATCATTGCTGCACTCCCTGCACTGGCTTCCAGTAGCTGCACATATCTGATTCAAAACACTGATGCTTGCCTACAAGGGCAAAAATGGACCAGCACCATCTTCCCTCAGTGACCTCATCACATTTCGCACTGCACCACGCCGTCTGAGATCATCCAGCACTGCTCAACTGGTACCACTTTCTCACAGAATGAGAGGTAAGGACACTTCAAGGCTCTACTCTGTTCTGGCAAGGAGGTGGTGGAATAAACGTCTCCTAGATGTCTGTACAACGGAGTCCCTGACTATCTACAAGCAACGACTGAATACCTGCCTCTTAAATTAGCCCTTTCCAAGTTTGTAGAAATCAAGAGTTATGGATGTTGTGGGGATGTCTTGGCTGACACGCCTCTGCAGCATCGCGTGGCGGTCAGGGACAGTGCCTCTGGAATGGCAGACCGGAGTGGTGGTCCCTCTTTTTAAGAAGGGGGACCGGAGGGTGTGTTCCAACTATAGGGGGATCACACTTCTCAGCCTACCTGGGAAAGTCTATGCCAGGGTACTGGAGAGGAGAATACGGCCGATAGTAGAACCTCGGATTCAGGAGGAACAGTGTGGTTTTCGTCCAGGCCGTGGAACACTAGTTTTGTGGATTTGGAAAAGGCATTCGACTGTGTCCCTCGAGGCGGCCTGTGAAGGGTGCTCCGGGATTATGGGGTCCGGGGACTTTTACTAAGGGCTGAAGCAGGAGCTTGGTTCGCATTGCCGGCAGTAAGTCAGACTTGTTCCCGGTGCATGTTGTCACCGGTTCTGTTCATAATTTTTAGGGACAGAATTTCTAGGCGCAGCCAGGGGCCGGATGGTGTCCGGTTTGGTGACAACACGATTTCGTCTCTGCTCTTTGCAGAGGATGTTTTCATGTTGGCTTCATCAGACCAGGACCTTCAGCACGCACTCGGCCGGTTTGCAGCCGAGTGTGAAGCAGCTGGCATGAGATTTTTAGCACCTCCAAATCCGAGGCCATGGTCCTCAGTCGGAAAAGGGTGGCTTGCCCACTTCAGATTGGTGGAGAGTTCCTGCCGCAAGTGGAGGAGTTTAAGTATCTTGGGGTTTTGTTTACGAGTGAGGGAAGGGTGGAACGGGAGATTGACAGATAGTGCAGCTTCTGCAGTAATGCGGTCGATGTACCGTCTGTAGTGGTGAAGAAAGAGCTGAGCCGCAAGGCGAAACTCTCGATTTACCGGTCAATTCCTACTCTCACCTATGGTCATGAGCTCTGGGTCATGACAGAAAGGACAAGATCCCGGATACAGGCGGCCGAAATGAGCTTTCTCCGCAGGGTGGCTGGGCGATCCCTTAGAGATAGGGCGAGAAGCTCGGGCACTCGGGAGAAGCTCAGAGTAGAGCCGCTGCTCCTCCACATCGAGAGGGGTCAGCTGAGGTGGCTCGGGCATCTGTTCCGGATGCCTCCTGGACGTCTTTCTGGGAAGATGTTCAGGACTATGTCTCCCGGCTGGCCTGGGAACGCCTCGGTGTCCCCCCGGAAGAGCTGGAAGAAGTGTCTAGGGAGAGGGAAGTCTGGGCATCTCTGCTTAGACTGCTGCCCCCGCGACCCGGCCTCGGATAAGATGGAGAAGATGATGATGATGATGATGATGATATTTATATTAAGTTTGTAATCTGGAGTACCAGTGTAAATTTATTAATTACTAGACACTCAAAGCACTTTTGTACGTCGCTCTGGATAAGGACGTCTGCTAAATGCCGCAAATGTAAATGTAAATGTATGTCAATATGTGTAAATCAAATCTTGCCTATATCTTAACTACAAGCTTCCTTAGTGCTTCCTGTATGTTTGTGTGTCTTGGTTATTGAACATCTTATAACACTTGTTTTTTATCAACTATCAACTAACTAAGTTCTGTACCTAATTCTTCCTTGCTCTTCTCTATTTTAAAGATTTTGTGTATATATATATATATATATATATATATATATATATATATATATAGAGAGAGAGAGAGAGAGAGAGAGAGAGAGAGCGAGAGCGAGATAGATGGATGGATGGATGGATGGACGGACGGACGGACGGACGGACGGACGGACGGACGGACGGACGGACGGACGGACGGACAGACAGACAGATAGATAGATAGATAGATAGATAGATAGAACTTTATTGTCATTGCATAGTACAGGTACACAGCAACGAAATGCATTTTGGCATCTACCAGAAGTGCAAAATGTAGCAGTCGTTCAAAAGTGCAGATAAATATCTAGCATATTTACAGTGCAGATAACTATCTAGCATATTACAGCAAGTGGTATATATGAAAGAATATACAGTGAATAAATATAAAGGCGATTTCAGTGCAGAGATGTGTGGACATTCAGAAGTACAGTAAATAAATATAGCGGCGTACAGTAATTAAGAAAATGTGCAGAAATGAAAGGTTACAGATCACAAGATTATGGCATTAAGGAGTAGCAAGCTGAATAAACAGTCTACTATATATATGAAAAAAAACCATATATATGTATATATATATATATATATATATATATATATATATATATATATATATATATATATATATATATATATATATATATAAATATATACACATACATTATATACACAAATGAATGTGAAATGGTGGGCAGAATGTACAGTATTGATAAAGATACATACAGATATAAAAAGTGCAGATGTACTGAGGAGTGAAAAAGATATAATATGTAGTATGTACATGTATTCTACAGATGTTATATACAGTCTTTTGTTTGTGTTTGTTTTGTAGTGATTTAGCGGTGTAGTGGTGAGTTCAGTAATGTGATGGTGGAAAATCTGTCCCTGAACCTGCTGGTTCTGGTGCGCAAGTTTCTGTATCTCCTTTGTGATGGAAGGAGGTTGAACAGTTTATGACTGGGATGTGAAGAGTCCTTGATGATGTTGTGAGCTCTGCGCAGACATCTGCTGTGGTGAAGGTGTTCAATGGCAGGTAGTTGGGTGCCAGTGATGCGTTGGGCAGTTTTGACCACCCTTTGCAGTACCATACGCTTACACACAGTGGAGCCTCCGTACCATACAGTGATGGAGTTGGTCAGGATGCTCTCAATGATGCAGCGGTAGAAACTCGTTAAAATCCCCGGGGACAGATGAGATTTCTTGAGACTTCTCAAGAAGTACAGGCGTTGTTGTGCTTTTTTTACCAGAGCTGACGTGTTCTGCTGCCAGGACAGATCCTCAGAGATGTGAACTCCCGGGAACTTAAAGCTGGAGACTCGCTCTACCTCGATTCCATTGATGTTGACAGGTAGATGTCTCCCGCTGTTGGATTTCCGGAAGTCCACAATGAGCTCTTTGGTCTTTGTGGCGTTGAGAGTCAGGTTGTTTGTGGCACACCATGCTGCCAGATTACGGATCTCTTCCCTGTAGGCCGATTCGTCGTTGTTTTCGATCTGGCCGACCACGGTGGTGTCATCTGCATACTTGATGAAGATGTTGGCGTTATACAGAGGAGCACAATCGTGGGTGAACAGGGAGTAGAGCAGTGGGCTCAGAACACAGCCCTGCGGTATGCCAGTGTTCAGAATGAGGGTTGAGGATACCTGGTTTCCCAACCGGACAGATTGAGGTCTGTTGGTGAGAAAGTCCAGAATCCATCTGCAAATGGAGGTGCAGATACCCAGTTCACTGAGCTTAGTGATCAGTACAGTGGGGAGGACTGTATTGAATACAGAGCTAAAGTCAATGAACAGCATTCTGATGTATGTGTTGCTCTTAACCAGGTGGGTGAGAGCAGAATGAAGAGCTATGGAAACTGCATCCTCAGTTGACCTGTTCGGGCGATACTGGTGTGGGTCCAGTGTAGGTGGTAGGCCCGCAGTGAGGTGATTCAGGACCAGTTTCTCAAAGCACTTCATAGCAATAGTGGTGAGTGCAACCGGGCGAAAGTCATTCAGGCATTCAGCAGCTGAGTGCTTAGGCACTGGTATGATAGTAGTGGTCTTCAGGCATGTTGGTACCGTGGCTTGGGCCAGTGACAGGTTGAAAATGTCAGTAAAAACCTGTGCCAGTTGTCCAGCGCATTCGCTGAGAACACGTCCCGGTAATATTATCAGGTATACTGATTGGAACTAATCAACACATCAATTAAGTGGCTCTATGTTTGAAATCACGTTTAAATCACTTTATTGCAGTCAATATAACCCGGCCCTAGAAGGCCTTTCAGGAGTGAGCGTTTCCCAGAAGGTAGTCTTGCCTACTCTTAACAGTAAGACTACCCGAGTTCTCCTTACTACCCTTCAGTTATCACAGACAAGTGCAAATTCACGTGGCAAATCTTTCACTTTTTATACCCCAAATTTACTTAAATTTACATATTATTGTCTATAGTGAGTTTCTTATCCGCTGAAAATGAAAGTCTCAGACTTCTAGGACGAAGAGAAAGAGGTTTTTCGAACCAAGAATATTTGCACAAACAGAATGCACTTGCCCATAATAATTTTACATGTTTATGATGAGATAAGATAGAACAAAATATTTTCTGACCAAAACAAATTTTTCAAATAAATATTTGTTATTTCAAAAATATGAATTTTCATATTCATAATTTAATAAAAACTGCAAAAAGTGAATGAAAATGGGTAAGAATGTCATAATTGATCAAAAACGGAACAACAGCCCATATTTTGCATATCCTTCTATGTGCTGTCAAGAATGAGTTTATTATCCGCTGAAAATGCGATTCCGCAAGTCTCTGGCTTCTAGGACGAAGAGAAAGAGGTTTTTCGAACCAAGAATATTTGCTCGTTTATGATGTGATACGATCGAACAAAACATTTTCTGACCAAAATATGATATGTTTCATATAAATATTTTACTTATTTCAAAAATATGAATTTTCATATTCATAATCATAATTACATAAAAACTGTTGAAAACTGCAAAAAATGAATGAAAATGGGTTAGAATGTCATAATTATTCAAAAACGAAACAACAGCATTTTTTTGAAAAATCTGTCAAGAATGAGTTTCTTTTCCGCTAAAAATGCGATTCCACAAGTCTCAGGCTTCTAGGACTTAGAGAAAGCGTGACCAAAAGCTGTTTCCTGTTTTGATAAGAAGACATACTAGCTGGAGATGTGTGAGCCCAGATAAAGACTCTCTATATATGTATGCATTACTTACTAACATCATAAATATTCTATAGACATTGAACAGGCAAAGGAATGTGTGTGAACCAGTGTGAGAAAAGTGTGCGGTTAAGTTTGTAGTCTTGCGTACCAGTGTAGATTTATTCATTGCTAGAGACTCAAAGCACTTTTGTACGTCGCTTTGGAAAGGGGCATCTGCTAAATGCTGCAAATGTAAATGTAAATGAGATCCATCTTAACACTAACAATGGCCACTTTCAATCAATGATGATTTAGCATTACACACCAATAAAATAGGATGTGCTTTACTGGGAACTGGATTGGTGATATAAACTGCAAATGCTTTTCATCACCAATCCAGCTCCCAGTAAAAATAAAGACCAGACAAAAACAACAGATTTCTTTACAATTCGTCCCTACATGCATATGCAAATTTGCAAATAATCCTTCATCATTAACACTCCAATCGAGGCCTTTATGGCCTGTCTTACCATCGTCATCAAACATGGAAACATAGAAAGTACAATAACAAAAATCAATAAAAGAATCAATCTTAAGACAAAATAGTGTTAAATTCTTAATCTTCTCAAAGAACTTTGTCGGCAGTTATTTCATCTTCTCCAAGACATCCTGAGACAATTGTTACTCAGTGCTTCCTGGACCTTTCAGCAGCATTTGATACAATCAACCACAAGACACTTTTGTCAACCCTCAAGAGCCTGGGTATTCACGGAACAGCATGGGAATAGTTTGCTTCCTACCTGGAATGTCGCTCATACCAGGTAACATGGAGGGGATCCACATCTCCCCCATGCAGACTCACAACTGGTGTTCCATAAAGCTCAGTACTTGGTCCCCTCCTTTTCTCCCTCTATACCCACTCAATTGGTGAAGTCATATCCTTACATGGGTTTTCATATCACTGCTATGCAGATGACACTCAACTAATCTTTTTTTTCCCTCCATCAGATACCAAAGCTTCTCCTCGGATCTCCGCATGATTGACAGACATATCTTCATGGATAAATGCTCATCAACTAAAACGTAACCCCAGCAAAACATCACTGCTGGCCATCTCAGGTAATTCATCTTCAGGTCAGGATCTTAGAATAACACTTCATGACTCTCTGCTCTCCCCTTCAGCCACTGCTCGTAACCTTGGGGTAACTATGGACAATGAACTGTCCTTCTTCCCACATGTCGCTAATGTAGCTTTTTCCTGTCGATTTCTTCTCTACAACATCCAAAGGATTCGACCATTTCTGTCCACACAGGCTGCCCAGATGCTTGTTCAGTCTCTTGTCAAGATTTTAACTCTCTGCTGGCAGGCCTTCCCCTAAACGCTATTCGTTCACTGCAAATGATCCAAAAAGCAGCTGCACGGCTTGTGTTCAATCAGCCCAAGTTCTCCCACACCACATCATTGCTGCACTCCCTGCACTGGCTTCCAGTAGCTGCACATATCTGATTCAAAACACTGATGCTTGCCTACAAGGGCAAAAATGGACCAGCACCATCTTCCCTCAGTGACCTCATCACATTTCGCACTGCACCACGCTGTCTGAGATCATCCAGCACTGCTCAACTGGTACCACTTTCTCACAGAATGAGAGGTAAGGACACTTCAAGGCTCTACTCTGTTCTGGCAAGGAGGTGGTGGAATAAACGTCCCCTAGATGTCTGTACAACGGAGTCCCTGACTATCTACAAGCAACGACTGAATACCTGCCTCTTAAATTAGCCCTTTCCAAGTTTGTAGAAATCAAGAGTTATGGATGTTGTGGGGATGTCTTGGCTGACACGCCTCTGCAGCATCGCGTGGCGGTCAGGGACAGTGCCTCTGGAATGGCAGACCGGAGTGGTGGTCCCTCTTTTTAAGAAGGGGGACCGGAGGGTGTGTTCCAACTATAGGGGGATCACACTTCTCAGCCTACCTGGGAAAGTCTATGCCAGGGTACTGGAGAGGAGAATACGGCCGATAGTAGAACCTCGGATTCAGGAGGAACAGTGTGGTTTTCGTCCAGGCCGTGGAACACTAGTTTTGTGGATTTGGAAAAGGCATTCGACTGTGTCCCTCGAGGCGGCCTGTGAAGGGTGCTCCGGGATTATGGGGTCCGGGGACTTTTACTAAGGGCTGAAGCAGGAGCTTGGTTCGCATTGCCGGCAGTAAGTCAGACTTGTTCCCGGTGCATGTTGTCACCGGTTCTGTTCATAATTTTTAGGGACAGAATTTCTAGGCGCAGCCAGGGGCCGGATGGTGTCCGGTTTGGTGACAACACGATTTCGTCTCTGCTCTTTGCAGAGGATGTTTTCGTGTTGGCTTCATCAGACCAGGACCTTCAGCACGCACTCGGACGGTTTGCAGCCGAGTGTGAAGCAGCTGGGATGAGATTTAGCACCTCCAAATCCGAGGCCATGGTCCTCAGTCGGAAAAGGGTGGCTTGCCCACTTCAGATTGGTGGAGAGTTCCTGCCGCAAGTGGAGGAGTTTAAGTATCTTGGGGTTTTGTTTACGAGTGAGGGAAGGGTGGAACGGGAGATTGACAGATAGTGCAGCTTCTGCAGTAATGCGGTCGATGTACCGTCTGTAGTGGTGAAGAAAGAGCTGAGCCGCAAGGCGAAACTCTCGATTTACCGGTCAATTCCTACTCTCACCTATGGTCATGAGCTCTGGGTCATGACAGAAAGGACAAGATCCCGGATACAGGCGGCCGAAATGAGCTTTCTCCGCAGGGTGGCTGGGCGATCCCTTAGAGATAGGGCGAGAAGCTCGGGCACTCGGGAGAAGCTCAGAGTAGAGCCGCTGCTCCTCCACATCGAGAGGGGTCAGCTGAGGTGGCTCGGGCATCTGTTCCGGATGCCTCCTGGACGTCTTCCTGGGAAGATGTTCAGGACTATGTCTCCCGGCTGGCCTGGGAACGCCTCGGTGTCCCCCCGGAAGAGCTGGAAGAAGTGTCTAGGGAGAGGGAAGTCTGGGCATCTCTGCTTAGACTGCTGCCCCCGCGACCCGGCCTCGGATAAGATGGAGAAGATGATGATGATGATGATGATGATATTTATATTAAGTTTGTAATCTGGAGTACCAGTGTAAATTTATTAATTACTAGACACTCAAAGCACTTTTGTACGTCGCTCTGGATAAGGACGTCTGCTAAATGCCGCAAATGTAAATGTAAATGTATGTCAATATGTGTAAATCAAATCTTGCCTATATCTTAACTACAAGCTTCCTTAGTGCTTCCTGTATGTTTGTGTGTCTTGGTTATTGAACATCTTATAACACTTGTTTTTTATCAACTATCAACTAACTAAGTTCTGTACCTAATTCTTCCTTGCTCTTCTCTATTTTAAAGATTTTGTGTATATATATATATATATATATATATATATATATATATATATATATAGAGAGAGAGAGAGAGAGAGAGAGAGAGAGAGAGAGAGAGCGAGAGCGAGATAGATGGATGGATGGATGGATGGATGGACGGACGGACGGACGGACGGACGGACGGACGGACGGACGGACGGACGGACGGACAGGTAGATAGATAGATAGATAGATAGATAGATAGATAGATAGATAGATAGATAGATAGATAGATAGATAGATAGATAGATAGATAGAACTTTATTGTCATTGCATAGTACAGGTACACAGCAACGAAATGCATTTTGGCATCTACCAGAAGTGCAAAATGTAGCAGTCGTTCAAAAGTGCAGATAAATATCTAGCATATTTACAGTGCAGATAACTATCTAGCATATTACAGCAAGTGGTATATATGAAAGAATATACAGTGAATAAATATAAAGGCGATTTCAGTGCAGAGATGTGTGGACATTCAGAAGTACAGTAAATAAATATAGCGGCGTACAGTAATTAAGAAAATGTGCAGAAATGAAAGGTTACAGATCACAAGATTATGGCATTAAGGAGTAGCAAGCTGAATAAACAGTCTACTATATATATGAAAAAAAAACATATATATGTATATGTATGAACTAATCAACACATCAATTAAGTGGCTCTATGTTTGAAATCACGTTTAAATCACTTTATTGCAGTCAATATAACCCGGCCCTAGAAGGCCTTTCAGGAGTGAGCGTTTCCCAGAAGGTAGTCTTGCCTACTCTTAACAGTAAGACTACCCGAGTTCTCCTTACTACCCTTCAGTTATCACAGACAAGTGCAAATTCACGTGGCAAATCTTTCACTTTTTATACCCCAAATTTACTTAAATTTACATATTATTGTCTATAGTGAGTTTCTTATCCGCTGAAAATGAAAGTCTCAGACTTCTAGGACGAAGAGAAAGAGGTTTTTCGAACCAAGAATATTTGCACAAACAGAATGCACTTGCCCATAATAATTTTACATGTTTATGATGAGATAAGATAGAACAAAATATTTTCTGACCAAAACAAATTTTTCAAATAAATATTTGTTATTTCAAAAATATGAATTTTCATATTCATAATTTAATAAAAACTGCAAAAAGTGAATGAAAATGGGTAAGAATGTCATAATTGATCAAAAACGGAACAACAGCCCATATTTTGCATATCCTTCTATGTGCTGTCAAGAATGAGTTTATTATCCGCTGAAAATGCGATTCCGCAAGTCTCTGGCTTCTAGGACGAAGAGAAAGAGGTTTTTCGAACCAAGAATATTTGCTCGTTTATGATGTGATACGATCGAACAAAACATTTTCTGACCAAAATATGATATGTTTCATATAAATATTTTACTTATTTCAAAAATATGAATTTTCATATTCATAATCATAATTACATAAAAACTGTTGAAAACTGCAAAAAATGAATGAAAATGGGTTAGAATGTCATAATTATTCAAAAACGAAACAACAGCATTTTTTTGAAAAATCTGTCAAGAATGAGTTTCTTTTCCGCTAAAAATGCGATTCCACAAGTCTCAGGCTTCTAGGACTTAGAGAAAGCGTGACCAAAAGCTGTTTCCTGTTTTGATAAGAAGACATACTAGCTGGAGATGTGTGAGCCCAGATAAAGACTCTCTATATATGTATGCATTACTTACTAACATCATAAATATTCTATAGACACTGAACAGGCAAAGGAATGTGTGTGAACCAGTGTGAGAAAAGTGTGCGGTTAAGTTTGTAGTCTTGCGTACCAGTGTAGATTTATTCATTGCTAGAGACTCAAAGCACTTTTGTACGTCGCTTTGGAAAGGGGCATCTGCTAAATGCTGCAAATGTAAATGTAAATGAGATCCATCTTAACACTAACAATGGCCACTTTCAATCAATGATGATTTAGCATTACACACCAATAAAATAGGATGTGCTTTACTGGGAACTGGATTGGTGATATAAACTGCAAATGCTTTTCATCACCAATCCAGCTCCCAGTAAAAATAAAGACCAGACAAAAACAACAGATTTCTTTACAATTCGTCCCTACATGCATATGCAAATTTGCAAATAATCCTTCATCATTAACACTCCAATCGAGGCCTTTATGGCCTGTCTTACCATCGTCATCAAACATGGAAACATAGAAAGTACAATAACAAAAATCAATAAAAGAATCAATCTTAAGACAAAATAGTGTTAAATTCTTAATCTTCTCAAAGAACTTTGTCGGCAGTTATTTCATCTTCTCCAAGACATCCTGAGACAATTGTTACTCAGTGCTTCCTGGACCTTTCAGCAGCATTTGATACAATCAACCACAAGACACTTTTGTCAACCCTCAAGAGCCTGGGTATTCACGGAACAGCATGGGAATAGTTTGCTTCCTACCTGGAATGTCGCTCATACCAGGTAACATGGAGGGGATCCACATCTCCCCCATGCAGACTCACAACTGGTGTTCCATAAAGCTCAGTACTTGGTCCCCTCCTTTTCTCCCTCTATACCCACTCAATTGGTGAAGTCATATCCTTACATGGGTTTTCATATCACTGCTATGCAGATGACACTCAACTAATCTTTTTTTTCCCTCCATCAGATACCAAAGCTTCTCCTCGGATCTCCGCATGATTGACAGACATATCTTCATGGATAAATGCTCATCAACTAAAACGTAACCCCAGCAAAACATCACTGCTGGCCATCTCAGGTAATTCATCTTCAGGTCAGGATCTTAGAATAACACTTCATGACTCTCTGCTCTCCCCTTCAGCCACTGCTCGTAACCTTGGGGTAACTATGGACAATGAACTGTCCTTCTTCCCACATGTCGCTAATGTAGCTTTTTCCTGTCGATTTCTTCTCTACAACATCCAAAGGATTCGACCATTTCTGTCCACACAGGCTGCCCAGATGCTTGTTCAGTCTCTTGTCAAGATTTTAACTCTCTGCTGGCAGGCCTTCCCCTAAACGCTATTCGTTCACTGCAAATGATCCAAAAAGCAGCTGCACGGCTTGTGTTCAATCAGCCCAAGTTCTCCCACACCACATCATTGCTGCACTCCCTGCACTGGCTTCCAGTAGCTGCACATATCTGATTCAAAACACTGATGCTTGCCTACAAGGGCAAAAATGGACCAGCACCATCTTCCCTCAGTGACCTCATCACATTTCGCACTGCACCACGCTGTCTGAGATCATCCAGCACTGCTCAACTGGTACCACTTTCTCACAGAATGAGAGGTAAGGACACTTCAAGGCTCTACTCTGTTCTGGCAAGGAGGTGGTGGAATAAACGTCCCCTAGATGTCTGTACAACGGAGTCCCTGACTATCTACAAGCAACGACTGAATACCTGCCTCTTAAATTAGCCCTTTCCAAGTTTGTAGAAATCAAGAGTTATGGATGTTGTGGGGATGTCTTGGCTGACACGCCTCTGCAGCATCGCGTGGCGGTCAGGGACAGTGCCTCTGGAATGGCAGACCGGAGTGGTGGTCCCTCTTTTTAAGAAGGGGGACCGGAGGGTGTGTTCCAACTATAGGGGGATCACACTTCTCAGCCTACCTGGGAAAGTCTATGCCAGGGTACTGGAGAGGAGAATACGGCCGATAGTAGAACCTCGGATTCAGTAGGAACAGTGTGGTTTTCGTCCAGGCCGTGGAACACTAGTTTTGTGGATTTGGAAAAGGCATTCGACTGTGTCCCTCGAGGCGGCCTGTGAAGGGTGCTCCGGGATTATGGGGTCCGGGGACTTTTACTAAGGGCTGAAGCAGGAGCTTGGTTCGCATTGCCGGCAGTAAGTCAGACTTGTTCCCGGTGCATGTTGTCACCGGTTCTGTTCATAATTTTTAGGGACAGAATTTCTAGGCGCAGCCAGGGGCCGGATGGTGTCCGGTTTGGTGACAACACGATTTCGTCTCTGCTCTTTGCAGAGGATGTTTTCGTGTTGGCTTCATCAGACCAGGACCTTCAGCACGCACTCGGACGGTTTGCAGCCGAGTGTGAAGCAGCTGGGATGAGATTTAGCACCTCCAAATCCGAGGCCATGGTCCTCAGTCGGAAAAGGGTGGCTTGCCCACTTCAGATTGGTGGAGAGTTCCTGCCGCAAGTGGAGGAGTTTAAGTATCTTGGGGTTTTGTTTACGAGTGAGGGAAGGGTGGAACGGGAGATTGACAGATAGTGCAGCTTCTGCAGTAATGCGGTCGATGTACCGTCTGTAGTGGTGAAGAAAGAGCTGAGCCGCAAGGCGAAACTCTCGATTTACCGGTCAATTCCTACTCTCACCTATGGTCATGAGCTCTGGGTCATGACAGAAAGGACAAGATCCCGGATACAGGCGGCCGAAATGAGCTTTCTCCGCAGGGTGGCTGGGCGATCCCTTAGAGATAGGGCGAGAAGCTCGGGCACTCGGGAGAAGCTCAGAGTAGAGCCGCTGCTCCTCCACATCGAGAGGGGTCAGCTGAGGTGGCTCGGGCATCTGTTCCGGATGCCTCCTGGACGTCTTCCTGGGAAGATGTTCAGGACTATGTCTCCCGGCTGGCCTGGGAACGCCTCGGTGTCCCCCCGGAAGAGCTGGAAGAAGTGTCTAGGGAGAGGGAAGTCTGGGCATCTCTGCTTAGACTGCTGCCCCCGCGACCCGGCCTCGGATAAGATGGAGAAGATGATGATGATGATGATGATGATATTTATATTAAGTTTGTAATCTGGAGTACCAGTGTAAATTTATTAATTACTAGACACTCAAAGCACTTTTGTACGTCGCTCTGGATAAGGACGTCTGCTAAATGCCGCAAATGTAAATGTAAATGTATGTCAATATGTGTAAATCAAATCTTGCCTATATCTTAACTACAAGCTTCCTTAGTGCTTCCTGTATGTTTGTGTGTCTTGGTTATTGAACATCTTATAACACTTGTTTTTTATCAACTATCAACTAACTAAGTTCTGTACCTAATTCTTCCTTGCTCTTCTCTATTTTAAAGATTTTGTGTATATATATATATATATATATATATATATATATATATATATATATAGAGAGAGAGAGAGAGAGAGAGAGAGAGAGAGAGAGCGAGAGCGAGATAGATGGATGGATGGATGGACGGACGGACGGACGGACGGACGGACGGACGGACGGACGGACGGACGGACGGACGGACGGACGGACAGGTAGATAGATAGATAGATAGATAGATAGATAGATAGATAGATAGATAGATAGATAGATAGATAGATAGATAGATAGATAGATAGATAGATAGATAGAACTTTATTGTCATTGCATAGTACAGGTACACAGCAACGAAATGCATTTTGGCATCTACCAGAAGTGCAAAATGTAGCAGTCGTTCAAAAGTGCAGATAAATATCTAGCATATTTACAGTGCAGATAACTATCTAGCATATTACAGCAAGTGGTATATATGAAAGAATATACAGTGAATAAATATAAAGGCGATTTCAGTGCAGAGATGTGTGGACATTCAGAAGTACAGTAAATAAATATAGCGGCGTACAGTAATTAAGAAAATGTGCAGAAATGAAAGGTTACAGATCACAAGATTATGGCATTAAGGAGTAGCAAGCTGAATAAACAGTCTACTATATATATGAAAAAAAAACATATATATGTATATATGTATAGCTGAGGTGGCTCGGGCATCTGTTCCGGATGCCTCCTGGACGCCTTCCTGGGAAGGTGTTCCGGGCGCGTCCCACTGGGAGGAGACCCCGGGGAAGACCTAGGACACGCTGGAGAGACTATGTCTCCCGGCTGGCCTGGGAACGCCTTGGTGTCCCCCCGGAAGAGCTGGAAGAAGTGTCTAGGGAGAGGGAAGTCTGGGCATCTTTGCTTAGACTGCTGCCCCCGCGACCCGGCATCGGATAAGCGGGAGAAGATGGATGGATGGATGGATGGATATATATATATATATATATATATATATATATATATATATATATATATATAAATATATACACATACATTATATACACAAATGAATGTGAAATGTTGGGCAGAATGTACAGTATTGATAAAGATACATACAGATATAAAAAGTGCAGATGTACTGAGGAGTGAAAAAGATATAATATGTAGTATGTACATGTATTGTACAGATGTTATATACAGTCTTTTGTTTGTGTTTGTTTTGTAGTGATTTAGCGGTGTAGTGGTGAGTTCAGTAATGTGATGGTGGAAAATCTGTCCCTGAACCTGCTGGTTCTGGTGCGCAAGTTTCTGTATCTCCTTTGTGATGGAAGGAGGTTGAACAGTTTATGACTGGGATGTGAAGAGTCCTTGATGATGTTGTGAGCTCTGCGCAGACATCTGCTGTGGTGAAGGTGTTCAATGGCAGGTAGTTGGGTGCCAGTGATGCGTTGGGCAGTTTTGACCACCCTTTGCAGTGCTTTACGCTCACACACAGTGGAGCCTCCGTACCATACAGTGATGGAGTTGGTCAGGATGCTCTCAATGATGCAGCGGTAGAAACTCGTTAAAATCCCCGGGGACAGATGAGATTTCTTGAGACTTCTCAAGAAGTACAGGCGTTGTTGTGCTTTTTTTACCAGAGCTGACGTGTTCTGCTGCCAGGACAGATCCTCAGAGATGTGAACTCCCGGGAACTTAAAGCTGGAGACTCGCTCTACCTCGATTCCATTGATGTTGACAGGTAGATGTCTCCCGCTGTTGGATTTCCGGAAGTCCACAATGAGCTCTTTGGTCTTTGTGGCGTTGAGAGTCAGGTTGTTTGTGGCACACCATGCTGCCAGATTACGGATCTCTTCCCTGTAGGCCGATTCGTCGTTGTTTTCGATCTGGCCGACCACGGTGGTGTCATCTGCATACTTGATGAAGATGTTGGCGTTATACAGAGGAGCACAATCGTGGGTGAACAGGGAGTAGAGCAGTGGGCTCAGAACACAGCCCTGCGGTATGCCAGTGTTCAGAATGAGGGTTGAGGATACCTGGTTTCCCAACCGGACAGATTGAGGTCTGTTGGTGAGAAAGTCCAGAATCCATCTGCAAATGGAGGTGCAGATACCCAGTTCACTGAGCTTAGTGATCAGTACAGTGGGGAGGACTGTATTGAATACAGAGCTAAAGTCAATGAACAGCATTCTGATGTATGTGTTGCTCTTAACCAGGTGGGTGAGAGCAGAATGAAGAGCTATGGAAACTGCATCCTCAGTTGACCTGTTCCAGTGTAGGTGGTAGGCCCGCAGTGAGGTGATTCAGGACCAGTTTCTCAAAGCACTTCATAGCAATAGTGGTGAGTGCAACCGGGCGAAAGTCATTCAGGCATTCAGCAGCTGAGTGCTTAGGCACTGGTATGATAGTAGTGGTCTTCAGGCATGTTGGTACCGTGGCTTGGGCCAGTGACAGGTTGAAAATGTCAGTAAAAACCTGTGCCAGTTGTCCAGCGCATTCGCTGAGAACACGTCCCGGTAATATTATCAGGTATACTGATTGGAACTAATCAACACATCAATTAAGTGGCTCTATGTTTGAAATCACGTTTAAATCACTTTATTGCAGTCAATATAACCCGGCCCTAGAAGGCCTTTCAGGAGTGAGCGTTTCCCAGAAGGTAGTCTTGCCTACTCTTAACAGTAAGACTACCCGAGTTCTCCTTACTACCCTTCAGTTATCACAGACAAGTGCAAATTCACGTGGCAAATCTTTCACTTTTTATACCCCAAATTTACTTAAATTTACATATTATTGTCTATAGTGAGTTTCTTATCCGCTGAAAATGAAAGTCTCAGACTTCTAGGACGAAGAGAAAGAGGTTTTTCGAACCAAGAATATTTGCACAAACAGAATGCACTTGCCCATAATAATTTTACATGTTTATGATGAGATAAGAAAGAACAAAATATTTTCTGACCAAAACAAATTTTTCAAATAAATATTTGTTATTTCAAAAATATGAATTTTCATATTCATAATTTAATAAAAACTGCAAAAAGTGAATGAAAATGGGTAAGAATGTCATAATTGATCAAAAACGGAACAACAGCCCATATTTTGCATATCCTTCTATGTGCTGTCAAGAATGAGTTTATTATCCGCTGAAAATGCGATTCCGCAAGTCTCTGGCTTCTAGGACGAAGAGAAAGAGGTTTTTCGAACCAAGAATATTTGCTCGTTTATGATGTGATACGATCGAACAAAACATTTTCTGACCAAAATATGATATGTTTCATATAAATATTTTATTTCAAAAATATGAATTTTCATATTCATAATCATAATTACATAAAAACTGTTGAAAACTGCAAAAAATGAATGAAAATGGGTTAGAATGTCATAATTAATCAAAAACGAAACAACAGCATTTTTTTGAAAAATCTGTCAAGAATGAGTTTCTTATCCGCTAAAAATGCGATTCCACAAGTCTCAGGCTTCTAGGACTTAGAGAAAGCGTGACCAAAAGCTGTTTCCTGTTTTGATAAGAAGACATACTAGCTGGAGATGTGTGAGCCCAGATAAAGACTCTCTATATATATGTATGCATTACTTACTAACATCATAAATATTCTATAGACACTGAACAGGCAAAGGAATGTGTGTGAACCAGTGTGAGAAAAGTGTGCGGTTAAGTTTGTAGTCTTGCGTACCAGTGTAGATTTATTCATTGCTAGAGACTCAAAGCACTTTTGTACGTCGCTTTGGAAAGGGGCATCTGCTAAATGCTGCAAATGTAAATGTAAATGAGATCCATCTTAACACGAACAATGGCCACTTTCAATCAATGATGATTTAGCATTACACACCAATAAAATAGGATGTGCTTTACTGGGAACTGGATTGGTGATATAAACTGCAAATGCTTTTCATCACCAATCCAGCTCCCAGTAAAAATAAAGACCAGACAAAAACAACAGATTTCTTTACAATTCGTCCCTACATGCATATGCAAATTTGCAAATAATCCTTCATCATTAACACTCCAATCGAGGCCTTTATGGCCTGTCTTACCATCGTCATCAAACATGGAAACATAGAAAGTACAATAACAAAAATCAATAAAAGAATCAATCTTAAGACAAAATAGTGTTAAATTCTTAATCTTCTCAAAAAACTTTGTCGGCAGTTATTTCATCTTCTCCAAGACATCCTGAGACAATTGTTACTCAGTGCTTCCTGGACCTTTCAGCAGCATTTGATTACAATCAACCACAAGACACTTTTGTCAACCCTCAAGAGCCTGGGTATTCACGGAACAGCATGGGAATAGTTTGCTTCCTACCTGGAATGTCGCTCATACCAGGTAACATGGAGGGGATCCACATCTCCCCCCTCACAACTGGTGTTCCATAAAGCTCAGTACTTGGTCCCCTCCTTTTCTCCCTCTATACCCACTCAATTGGTGAAGTCATATCCTTACATGGGTTTTCATATCACTGCTATGCAGATGACACTCAACTAATCTTTTTTTTCCCTCCATCAGATACCAAAGCTTCTCCTCGGATCTCCGCATGATTGACAGACATATCTTCATGGATAAATGCTCATCAACTAAAACGTAACCCCAGCAAAACATCACTGCTGGCCATCTCAGGTAATTCATCTTCAGGTCAGGATCTTAGAATAACACTTCATGACTCTCTGCTCTCCCCTTCAGCCACTGCTCGTAAACTTGGGGTAACTATGGACAATGAACTGTCCTTCTTCCCACATGTCGCTAATGTAGCTTTTTCCTGTCGATTTCTTCTCTACAACATCCAAAGGATTCGACCATTTCTGTCCACACAGGCTGCCCAGATGCTTGTTCAGTCTCTTGTCAAGATTTTAACTCTCTGCTGGCAGGCCTTCCCCTAAACGCTATTCGTTCACTGCAAATGATCCAAAAAGCAGCTGCACGGCTTGTGTTCAATCAGCCCAAGTTCTCCCACACCACATCATTGCTGCACTCCCTGCACTGGCTTCCAGTAGCTGCACATATCTGATTCAAAACACTGATGCTTGCCTACAAGGGCAAAAATGGACCAGCACCATCTTCCCTCAGTGACCTCATCACATTTCGCACTGCACCACGCCGTCTGAGATCATCCAGCACTGCTCAACTGGTACCACTTTCTCACAGAATGAGAGGTAAGGACACTTCAAGGCTCTACTCTGTTCTGGCAAGGAGGTGGTGGAATAAACGTCTCCTAGATGTCTGTACAACGGAGTCCCTGACTATCTACAAGCAACGACTGAATACCTGCCTCTTAAATTAGCCCTTTCCAAGTTTGTAGAAATCAAGAGTTATGGATGTTGTGGGGATGTCTTGGCTGACACGCCTCTGCAGCATCGCGTGGCGGTCAGGGACAGTGCCTCTGGAATGGCAGACCGGAGTGGTGGTCCCTCTTTTTAAGAAGGGGGACCGGAGGGTGTGTTCCAACTATAGGGGGATCACACTTCTCAGCCTACCTGGGAAAGTCTATGCCAGGGTACTGGAGAGGAGAATACGGCCGATAGTAGAACCTCGGATTCAGGAGGAACAGTGTGGTTTTCGTCCAGGCCGTGGAACACTAGTTTTGTGGATTTGGAAAAGGCATTCGACTGTGTCCCTCGAGGCGGCCTGTGAAGGGTGCTCCGGGATTATGGGGTCCGGGGACTTTTACTAAGGGCTGAAGCAGGAGCTTGGTTCGCATTGCCGGCAGTAAGTCAGACTTGTTCCCGGTGCATGTTGTCACCGGTTCTGTTCATAATTTTTAGGTACAGAATTTCTAGGCGCAGCCAGGGGCCGGATGGTGTCCGGTTTGGTGACAACACAATTTCGTCTCTGCTCTTTGCAGAGGATGTTTTCATGTTGGCTTCATCAGACCAGGACCTTCAGCACGCACTCGGCCGGTTTGCAGCCGAGTGTGAAGCAGCTGGGATGAGATTTTTAGCACCTCCAAATCCGAGGCCATGGTCCTCAGTCGGAAAAGGGTGGCTTGCCCACTTCAGATTGGTGGAGAGTTCCTGCCGCAAGTGGAGGAGTTTAAGTATCTTGGGGTTTTGTTTACGAGTGAGGGAAGGGTGGAACGGGAGATTGACAGATAGTGCAGCTTCTGCAGTAATGCGGTCGATGTACCGTCTGTAGTGGTGAAGAAAGAGCTGAGCCGCAAGGCGAAACTCTCGATTTACCGGTCAATTCCTACTCTCACCTATGGTCATGAGCTCTGGGTCATGACAGAAAGGACAAGATCCCGGATACAGGCGGCCGAAATGAGCTTTCTCCGCAGGGTGGCTGGGCGATCCCTTAGAGATAGGGCGAGAAGCTCGGGCACTCGGGAGAAGCTCAGAGTAGAGCCGCTGCTCCTCCACATCGAGAGGGGTCAGCTGAGGTGGCTCGGGCATCTGTTCCGGATGCCTCCTGGACGTCTTCCTGGGAAGATGTTCAGGACTATGTCTCCCGGCTGGCCTGGGAACGCCTCGGTGTCCCCCCGGAAGAGCTGGAAGAAGTGTCTAGGGAGAGGGAAGTCTGGGCATCTCTGCTTAGACTGCTGCCCCCGCGACCCGGCCTCGGATAAGATGGAGAAGATGATGATGATGATGATGATGATATTTATATTAAGTTTGTAATCTGGAGTACCAGTGTAAATTTATTAATTACTAGACACTCAAAGCACTTTTGTACGTCGCTCTGGATAAGGACGTCTGCTAAATGCCGCAAATGTAAATGTAAATGTATGTCAATATGTGTAAATCAAATCTTGCCTATATCTTAACTACAAGCTTCCTTAGTGCTTCCTGTATGTTTGTGTGTCTTGGTTATTGAACATCTTATAACACTTGTTTTTTATCAACTATCAACTAACTAAGTTCTGTACCTAATTCTTCCTTGCTCTTCTCTATTTTAAAGATTTTGTGTATATATATATATATATATATATATATATATATATATATATATATATATAGAGAGAGAGAGAGAGAGAGAGAGAGAGAGAGAGAGAGCGAGAGCGAGATAGATGGATGGATGGATGGATGGACGGACGGACGGACGGACGGACGGACGGACGGACGGACGGACGGACGGACGGACGGACAGGTAGATAGATAGATAGATAGATAGATAGATAGATAGATAGATAGATAGATAGATAGATAGATAGATAGATAGATAGATAGATAGAACTTTATTGTCATTGCATAGTACAGGTACACAGCAACGAAATGCATTTTGGCATCTACCAGAAGTGCAAAATGTAGCAGTCGTTCAAAAGTGCAGATAAATATCTAGCATATTTACAGTGCAGATAACTATCTAGCATATTACAGCAAGTGGTATATATGAAAGAATATACAGTGAATAAATATAAAGGCGATTTCAGTGCAGAGATGTGTGGACATTCAGAAGTACAGTAAATAAATATAGCGGCGTACAGTAATTAAGAAAATGTGCAGAAATGAAAGGTTACAGATCACAAGATTATGGCATTAAGGAGTAGCAAGCTGAATAAACAGTCTACTATATATATGAAAAAAAAACATATATATGTATATATATATATATATATATATATATATATATATATATATATATATATATATATATATATATATATAAATATATACACATACATTATATACACAAATGAATGTGAAATGTTGGGCAGAATGTACAGTATTGATAAAGATACATACAGATATAAAAAGTGCAGATGTACTGAGGAGTGAAAAAGATATAATATGTAGTATGTACATGTATTGTACAGATGTTATATACAGTCTTTTGTTTGTGTTTGTTTTGTAGTGATTTAGCGGTGTAGTGGTGAGTTCAGTAATGTGATGGTGGAAAATCTGTCCCTGAACCTGCTGGTTCTGGTGCGCAAGTTTCTGTATCTCCTTTGTGATGGAAGGAGGTTGAACAGTTTATGACTGGGATGTGAAGAGTCCTTGATGATGTTGTGAGCTCTGCGCAGACATCTGCTGTGGTGAAGGTGTTCAATGGCAGGTAGTTGGGTGCCAGTGATGCGTTGGGCAGTTTTGACCACCCTTTGCAGTGCTTTACGCTCACACACAGTGGAGCCTCCGTACCATACAGTGATGGAGTTGGTCAGGATGCTCTCAATGATGCAGCGGTAGAAACTCGTTAAAATCCCCGGGGACAGATGAGATTTCTTGAGACTTCTCAAGAAGTACAGGCGTTGTTGTGCTTTTTTTACCAGAGCTGACGTGTTCTGCTGCCAGGACAGATCCTCAGAGATGTGAACTCCCGGGAACTTAAAGCTGGAGACTCGCTCTACCTCGATTCCATTGATGTTGACAGGTAGATGTCTCCCGCTGTTGGATTTCCGGAAGTCCACAATGAGCTCTTTGGTCTTTGTGGCGTTGAGAGTCAGGTTGTTTGTGGCACACCATGCTGCCAGATTACGGATCTCTTCCCTGTAGGCCGATTCGTCGTTGTTTTCGATCTGGCCGACCACGGTGGTGTCATCTGCATACTTGATGAAGATGTTGGCGTTATACAGAGGAGCACAATCGTGGGTGAACAGGGAGTAGAGCAGTGGGCTCAGAACACAGCCCTGCGGTATGCCAGTGTTCAGAATGAGGGTTGAGGATACCTGGTTTCCCAACCTGACAGATTGAGGTCTGTTGGTGAGAAAGTCCAGAATCCATCTGCAAATGGAGGTGCAGATACCCAGTTCACTGAGCTTAGTGATCAGTACAGTGGGGAGGACTGTATTGAATACAGAGCTAAAGTCAATGAACAGCATTCTGATGTATGTGTTGCTCTTAACCAGGTGGGTGAGAGCAGAATGAAGAGCTATGGAAACTGCATCCTCAGTTGACCTGTTCCAGTGTAGGTGGTAGGCCCGCAGTGAGGTGATTCAGGACCAGTTTCTCAAAGCACTTCATAGCAATAGTGGTGAGTGCAACCGGGCGAAAGTCATTCAGGCATTCAGCAGCTGAGTGCTTAGGCACTGGTATGATAGTAGTGGTCTTCAGGCATGTTGGTACCGTGGCTTGGGCCAGTGACAGGTTGAAAATGTCAGTAAAAACCTGTGCCAGTTGTCCAGCGCATTCTCTGAGAACACGTCCCGGTAATATTATCAGGTATACTGATTGGAACTAATCAACACATCAATTAAGTGGCTCTATGTTTGAAATCACGTTTAAATCACTTTATTGCAGTCAATATAACCCGGCCCTAGAAGGCCTTTCAGGAGTGAGCGTTTCCCAGAAGGTAGTCTTGCCTACTCTTAACAGTAAGACTACCCGAGTTCTCCTTACTACCCTTCAGTTATCACAGACAAGTGCAAATTCACGTGGCAAATCTTTCACTTTTTATACCCCAAATTTACTTAAATTTACATATTATTGTCTATAGTGAGTTTCTTATCCGCTGAAAATGAAAGTCTCAGACTTCTAGGACGAAGAGAAAGAGGTTTTTCGAACCAAGAATATTTGCACAAACAGAATGCACTTGCCCATAATAATTTTACATGTTTATGATGAGATAAGAAAGAACAAAATATTTTCTGACCAAAACAAATTTTTCAAATAAATATTTGTTATTTCAAAAATATGAATTTTCATATTCATAATTTAATAAAAACTGCAAAAAGTGAATGAAAATGGGTAAGAATGTCATAATTGATCAAAAACGGAACAACAGCCCATATTTTGCATATCCTTCTATGTGCTGTCAAGAATGAGTTTATTATCCGCTGAAAATGCGATTCCGCAAGTCTCTGGCTTCTAGGACGAAGAGAAAGAGGTTTTTCGAACCAAGAATATTTGCTCGTTTATGATGTGATACGATCGAACAAAACATTTTCTGACCAAAATATGATATGTTTCATATAAATATTTTATTTCAAAAATATGAATTTTCATATTCATAATCATAATTACATAAAAACTGTTGAAAACTGCAAAAAATGAATGAAAATGGGTTAGAATGTCATAATTAATCAAAAACGAAACAACAGCATTTTTTTGAAAAATCTGTCAAGAATGAGTTTCTTATCCGCTAAAAATGCGATTCCACAAGTCTCAGGCTTCTAGGACTTAGAGAAAGCGTGACCAAAAGCTGTTTCCTGTTTTGATAAGAAGACATACTAGCTGGAGATGTGTGAGCCCAGATAAAGACTCTCTATATATATGTATGCATTACTTACTAACATCATAAATATTCTATAGACACTGAACAGGCAAAGGAATGTGTGTGAACCAGTGTGAGAAAAGTGTGCGGTTAAGTTTGTAGTCTTGCGTACCAGTGTAGATTTATTCATTGCTAGAGACTCAAAGCACTTTTGTACGTCGCTTTGGAAAGGGGCATCTGCTAAATGCTGCAAATGTAAATGTAAATGAGATCCATCTTAACACGAACAATGGCCACTTTCAATCAATGATGATTTAGCATTACACACCAATAAAATAGGATGTGCTTTACTGGGAACTGGATTGGTGATATAAACTGCAAATGCTTTTCATCACCAATCCAGCTCCCAGTAAAAATAAAGACCAGACAAAAACAACAGATTTCTTTACAATTCGTCCCTACATGCATATGCAAATTTGCAAATAATCCTTCATCATTAACACTCCAATCGAGGCCTTTATGGCCTGTCTTACCATCGTCATCAAACATGGAAACATAGAAAGTACAATAACAAAAATCAATAAAAGAATCAATCTTAAGACAAAATAGTGTTAAATTCTTAATCTTCTCAAAAAACTTTGTCGGCAGTTATTTCATCTTCTCCAAGACATCCTGAGACAATTGTTACTCAGTGCTTCCTGGACCTTTCAGCAGCATTTGATTACAATCAACCACAAGACACTTTTGTCAACCCTCAAGAGCCTGGGTATTCACGGAACAGCATGGGAATAGTTTGCTTCCTACCTGGAATGTCGCTCATACCAGGTAACATGGAGGGGATCCACATCTCCCCCCTCACAACTGGTGTTCCATAAAGCTCAGTACTTGGTCCCCTCCTTTTCTCCCTCTATACCCACTCAATTGGTGAAGTCATATCCTTACATGGGTTTTCATATCACTGCTATGCAGATGACACTCAACTAATCTTTTTTTTCCCTCCATCAGATACCAAAGCTTCTCCTCGGATCTCCGCATGATTGACAGACATATCTTCATGGATAAATGCTCATCAACTAAAACGTAACCCCAGCAAAACATCACTGCTGGCCATCTCAGGTAATTCATCTTCAGGTCAGGATCTTAGAATAACACTTCATGACTCTCTGCTCTCCCCTTCAGCCACTGCTCGTAAACTTGGGGTAACTATGGACAATGAACTGTCCTTCTTCCCACATGTCGCTAATGTAGCTTTTTCCTGTCGATTTCTTCTCTACAACATCCAAAGGATTCGACCATTTCTGTCCACACAGGCTGCCCAGATGCTTGTTCAGTCTCTTGTCAAGATTTTAACTCTCTGCTGGCAGGCCTTCCCCTAAACGCTATTCGTTCACTGCAAATGATCCAAAAAGCAGCTGCACGGCTTGTGTTCAATCAGCCCAAGTTCTCCCACACCACATCATTGCTGCACTCCCTGCACTGGCTTCCAGTAGCTGCACATATCTGATTCAAAACACTGATGCTTGCCTACAAGGGCAAAAATGGACCAGCACCATCTTCCCTCAGTGACCTCATCACATTTCGCACTGCATCACGCCGTCTGAGATCATCCAGCACTGCTCAACTGGTACCACTTTCTCACAGAATGAGAGGTAAGGACACTTCAAGGCTCTACTCTGTTCTGGCAAGGAGGTGGTGGAATAAACGTCTCCTAGATGTCTGTACAACGGAGTCCCTGACTATCTACAAGCAACGACTGAATACCTGCCTCTTAAATTAGCCCTTTCCAAGTTTGTAGAAATCAAGAGTTATGGATGTTGTGGGGATGTCTTGGCTGACACGCCTCTGCAGCATCGCGTGGCGGTCAGGGACAGTGCCTCTGGAATGGCAGACCGGAGTGGTGGTCCCTCTTTTTAAGAAGGGGGACCGGAGGGTGTGTTCCAACTATAGGGGGATCACACTTCTCAGCCTACCTGGGAAAGTCTATGCCAGGGTACTGGAGAGGAGAATACGGCCGATAGTAGAACCTCGGATTCAGGAGGAACAGTGTGGTTTTCGTCCAGGCCGTGGAACACTAGTTTTGTGGATTTGGAAAAGGCATTCGACTGTGTCCCTCGAGGCGGCCTGTGAAGGGTGCTCCGGGATTATGGGGTCCGGGGACTTTTACTAAGGGCTGAAGCAGGAGCTTGGTTCGCATTGCCGGCAGTAAGTCAGACTTGTTCCCGGTGCATGTTGTCACCGGTTCTGTTCATAATTTTTAGGTACAGAATTTCTAGGCGCAGCCAGGGGCCGGATGGTGTCCGGTTTGGTGACAACACAATTTCGTCTCTGCTCTTTGCAGAGGATGTTTTCATGTTGGCTTCATCAGACCAGGACCTTCAGCACGCACTCGGCCGGTTTGCAGCCGAGTGTGAAGCAGCTGGGATGAGATTTTTAGCACCTCCAAATCCGAGGCCATGGTCCTCAGTCGGAAAAGGGTGGCTTGCCCACTTCAGATTGGTGGAGAGTTCCTGCCGCAAGTGGAGGAGTTTAAGTATCTTGGGGTTTTGTTTACGAGTGAGGGAAGGGTGGAACGGGAGATTGACAGATAGTGCAGCTTCTGCAGTAATGCGGTCGATGTACCGTCTGTAGTGGTGAAGAAAGAGCTGAGCCGCAAGGCGAAACTCTCGATTTACCGGTCAATTCCTACTCTCACCTATGGTCATGAGCTCTGGGTCATGACAGAAAGGACAAGATCCCGGATACAGGCGGCCGAAATGAGCTTTCTCCGCAGGGTGGCTGGGCGATCCCTTAGAGATAGGGCGAGAAGCTCGGGCACTCGGGAGAAGCTCAGAGTAGAGCCGCTGCTCCTCCACATCGAGAGGGGTCAGCTGAGGTGGCTCGGGCATCTGTTCCGGATGCCTCCTGGACGTCTTTCTGGGAAGATGTTCAGGACTATGTCTCCCGGCTGGCCTGGGAACGCCTCGGTGTCCCCCCGGAAGAGCTGGAAGAAGTGTCTAGGGAGAGGGAAGTCTGGGCATCTCTGCTTAGACTGCTGCCCCCGCGACCCGGCCTCGGATAAGATGGAGAAGATGATGATGATGATGATGATGATATTTATATTAAGTTTGTAATCTGGAGTACCAGTGTAAATTTATTAATTACTAGACACTCAAAGCACTTTTGTACGTCGCTCTGGATAAGGACGTCTGCTAAATGCCGCAAATGTAAATGTAAATGTATGTCAATATGTGTAAATCAAATCTTGCCTATATCTTAACTACAAGCTTCCTTAGTGCTTCCTGTATGTTTGTGTGTCTTGGTTATTGAACATCTTATAACACTTGTTTTTTATCAACTATCAACTAACTAAGTTCTGTACCTAATTCTTCCTTGCTCTTCTCTATTTTAAAGATTTTGTGTATATATATATATATATATATATATATATATATATATATATATATAGAGAGAGAGAGAGAGAGAGAGAGAGAGAGAGAGCGAGAGCGAGATAGATAGATAGATAGATAGATAGATAGATAGATAGATAGATAGATGGACGGACGGACGGACGGACGGACGGACGGACGGACGGACGGACGGACGGACGGACGGACAGGTAGATAGATAGACAGATAGATAGATAGATAGATAGATAGATAGATAGATAGATAGATAGATAGATAGATAGATAGATAGATAGATAGATAGATAGATAGATAGATAGATAGAACTTTATTGTCATTGCATAGTACAGGTACACAGCAACGAAATGCATTTTGGCATCTACCAGAAGTGCAAAATGTAGCAGTCGTTCAAAAGTGCAGATAAATATCTAGCATATTTACAGTGCAGATAACTATCTAGCATATTACAGCAAGTGGTATATATGAAAGAATATACAGTGAATAAATATAAAGGCGATTTCAGTGCAGAGATGTGTGGACATTCAGAAGTACAGTAAATAAATATAGCGGCGTACAGTAATTAAGAAAATGTGCAGAAATGAAAGGTTACAGATCACAAGATTATGGCATTAAGGAGTAGCAAGCTGAATAAACAGTCTACTATATATATGAAAAAAAAACATATATATGTATATATATATATATATATATATATATATATATATATATATATATATATATATATATATATATATATAAATATATACACATACATTATATACACAAATGAATGTGAAATGTTGGGCAGAATGTACAGTATTGATAAAGATACATACAGATATAAAAAGTGCAGATGTACTGAGGAGTGAAAAAGATATAATATGTAGTATGTACATGTATTGTACAGATGTTATATACAGTCTTTTGTTTGTGTTTGTTTTGTAGTGATTTAGCGGTGTAGTGGTGAGTTCAGTAATGTGATGGTGGAAAATCTGTCCCTGAACCTGCTGGTTCTGGTGCGCAAGTTTCTGTATCTCCTTTGTGATGGAAGGAGGTTGAACAGTTTATGACTGGGATGTGAAGAGTCCTTGATGATGTTGTGAGCTCTGCGCAGACATCTGCTGTGGTGAAGGTGTTCAATGGCAGGTAGTTGGGTGCCAGTGATGCGTTGGGCAGTTTTGACCACCCTTTGCAGTACCATACGCTCACACACAGTGGAGCCTCCGTACCATACAGTGATGGAGTTGGTCAGGATGCTCTCAATGATGCAGCGGTAGAAACTCGTTAAAATCCCCGGGGACAGATGAGATTTCTTGAGACTTCTCAAGAAGTACAGGCGTTGTTGTGCTTTTTTTACCAGAGCTGACGTGTTCTGCTGCCAGGACAGATCCTCAGAGATGTGAACTCCCGGGAACTTAAAGCTGGAGACTCGCTCTACCTCGATTCCATTGATGTTGACAGGTAGATGTCTCCCGCTGTTGGATTTCCGGAAGTCCACAATGAGCTCTTTGGTCTTTGTGGCGTTGAGAGTCAGGTTGTTTGTGGCACACCATGCTGCCAGATTACGGATCTCTTCCCTGTAGGCCGATTCGTCGTTGTTTTCGATCTGGCCGACCACGGTGGTGTCATCTGCATACTTGATGAAGATGTTGGCGTTATACAGAGGAGCACAATCGTGGGTGAACAGGGAGTAGAGCAGTGGGCTCAGAACACAGCCCTGCGGTATGCCAGTGTTCAGAATGAGGGTTGAGGATACCTGGTTTCCCAACCTGACAGATTGAGGTCTGTTGGTGAGAAAGTCCAGAATCCATCTGCAAATGGAGGTGCAGATACCCAGTTCACTGAGCTTAGTGATCAGTACAGTGGGGAGGACTGTATTGAATACAGAGCTAAAGTCAATGAACAGCATTCTGATGTATGTGTTGCTCTTAACCAGGTGGGTGAGAGCAGAATGAAGAGCTATGGAAACTGCATCCTCAGTTGACCTGTTCCAGTGTAGGTGGTAGGCCCGCAGTGAGGTGATTCAGGACCAGTTTCTCAAAGCACTTCATAGCAATAGTGGTGAGTGCAACCGGGCGAAAGTCATTCAGGCATTCAGCAGCTGAGTGCTTAGGCACTGGTATGATAGTAGTGGTCTTCAGGCATGTTGGTACCGTGGCTTGGGCCAGTGACAGGTTGAAAATGTCAGTAAAAACCTGTGCCAGTTGTCCAGCGCATTCTCTGAGAACACGTCCCGGTAATATTATCAGGTATACTGATTGGAACTAATCAACACATCAATTAAGTGGCTCTATGTTTGAAATCACGTTTAAATCACTTTATTGCAGTCAATATAACCCGGCCCTAGAAGGCCTTTCAGGAGTGAGCGTTTCCCAGAAGGTAGTCTTGCCTACTCTTAACAGTAAGACTACCCGAGTTCTCCTTACTACCCTTCAGTTATCACAGACAAGTGCAAATTCACGTGGCAAATCTTTCACTTTTTATACCCCAAATTTACTTAAATTTACATATTATTGTCTATAGTGAGTTTCTTATCCGCTGAAAATGAAAGTCTCAGACTTCTAGGACGAAGAGAAAGAGGTTTTTCGAACCAAGAATATTTGCACAAACAGAATGCACTTGCCCATAATAATTTTACATGTTTATGATGAGATAAGAAAGAACAAAATATTTTCTGACCAAAACAAATTTTTCAAATAAATATTTGTTATTTCAAAAATATGAATTTTCATATTCATAATTTAATAAAAACTGCAAAAAGTGAATGAAAATGGGTAAGAATGTCATAATTGATCAAAAACGGAACAACAGCCCATATTTTGCATATCCTTCTATGTGCTGTCAAGAATGAGTTTATTATCCGCTGAAAATGCGATTCCGCAAGTCTCTGGCTTCTAGGACGAAGAGAAAGAGGTTTTTCGAACCAAGAATATTTGCTCGTTTATGATGTGATACGATCGAACAAAACATTTTCTGACCAAAATATGATATGTTTCATATAAATATTTTATTTCAAAAATATGAATTTTCATATTCATAATCATAATTACATAAAAACTGTTGAAAACTGCAAAAAATGAATGAAAATGGGTTAGAATGTCATAATTAATCAAAAACGAAACAACAGCATTTTTTTGAAAAATCTGTCAAGAATGAGTTTCTTATCCGCTAAAAATGCGATTCCACAAGTCTCAGGCTTCTAGGACTTAGAGAAAGCGTGACCAAAAGCTGTTTCCTGTTTTGATAAGAAGACATACTAGCTGGAGATGTGTGAGCCCAGATAAAGACTCTCTATATATATGTATGCATTACTTACTAACATCATAAATATTCTATAGACACTGAACAGGCAAAGGAATGTGTGTGAACCAGTGTGAGAAAAGTGTGCGGTTAAGTTTGTAGTCTTGCGTACCAGTGTAGATTTATTCATTGCTAGAGACTCAAAGCACTTTTGTACGTCGCTTTGGAAAGGGGCATCTGCTAAATGCTGCAAATGTAAATGTAAATGAGATCCATCTTAACACGAACAATGGCCACTTTCAATCAATGATGATTTAGCATTACACACCAATAAAATAGGATGTGCTTTACTGGGAACTGGATTGGTGATATAAACTGCAAATGCTTTTCATCACCAATCCAGCTCCCAGTAAAAATAAAGACCAGACAAAAACAACAGATTTCTTTACAATTCGTCCCTACATGCATATGCAAATTTGCAAATAATCCTTCATCATTAACACTCCAATCGAGGCCTTTATGGCCTGTCTTACCATCGTCATCAAACATGGAAACATAGAAAGTACAATAACAAAAATCAATAAAAGAATCAATCTTAAGACAAAATAGTGTTAAATTCTTAATCTTCTCAAAAAACTTTGTCGGCAGTTATTTCATCTTCTCCAAGACATCCTGAGACAATTGTTACTCAGTGCTTCCTGGACCTTTCAGCAGCATTTGATTACAATCAACCACAAGACACTTTTGTCAACCCTCAAGAGCCTGGGTATTCACGGAACAGCATGGGAATAGTTTGCTTCCTACCTGGAATGTCGCTCATACCAGGTAACATGGAGGGGATCCACATCTCCCCCCTCACAACTGGTGTTCCATAAAGCTCAGTACTTGGTCCCCTCCTTTTCTCCCTCTATACCCACTCAATTGGTGAAGTCATATCCTTACATGGGTTTTCATATCACTGCTATGCAGATGACACTCAACTAATCTTTTTTTTCCCTCCATCAGATACCAAAGCTTCTCCTCGGATCTCCGCATGATTGACAGACATATCTTCATGGATAAATGCTCATCAACTAAAACGTAACCCCAGCAAAACATCACTGCTGGCCATCTCAGGTAATTCATCTTCAGGTCAGGATCTTAGAATAACACTTCATGACTCTCTGCTCTCCCCTTCAGCCACTGCTCGTAAACTTGGGGTAACTATGGACAATGAACTGTCCTTCTTCCCACATGTCGCTAATGTAGCTTTTTCCTGTCGATTTCTTCTCTACAACATCCAAAGGATTCGACCATTTCTGTCCACACAGGCTGCCCAGATGCTTGTTCAGTCTCTTGTCAAGATTTTAACTCTCTGCTGGCAGGCCTTCCCCTAAACGCTATTCGTTCACTGCAAATGATCCAAAAAGCAGCTGCACGGCTTGTGTTCAATCAGCCCAAGTTCTCCCACACCACATCATTGCTGCACTCCCTGCACTGGCTTCCAGTAGCTGCACATATCTGATTCAAAACACTGATGCTTGCCTACAAGGGCAAAAATGGACCAGCACCATCTTCCCTCAGTGACCTCATCACATTTCGCACTGCACCACGCCGTCTGAGATCATCCAGCACTGCTCAACTGGTACCACTTTCTCACAGAATGAGAGGTAAGGACACTTCAAGGCTCTACTCTGTTCTGGCAAGGAGGTGGTGGAATAAACGTCTCCTAGATGTCTGTACAACGGAGTCCCTGACTATCTACAAGCAACGACTGAATACCTGCCTCTTAAATTAGCCCTTTCCAAGTTTGTAGAAATCAAGAGTTATGGATGTTGTGGGGATGTCTTGGCTGACACGCCTCTGCAGCATCGCGTGGCGGTCAGGGACAGTGCCTCTGGAATGGCAGACCGGAGTGGTGGTCCCTCTTTTTAAGAAGGGGGACCGGAGGGTGTGTTCCAACTATAGGGGGATCACACTTCTCAGCCTACCTGGGAAAGTCTATGCCAGGGTACTGGAGAGGAGAATACGGCCGATAGTAGAACCTCGGATTCAGGAGGAACAGTGTGGTTTTCGTCCAGGCCGTGGAACACTAGTTTTGTGGATTTGGAAAAGGCATTCGACTGTGTCCCTCGAGGCGGCCTGTGAAGGGTGCTCCGGGATTATGGGGTCCGGGGACTTTTACTAAGGGCTGAAGCAGGAGCTTGGTTCGCATTGCCGGCAGTAAGTCAGACTTGTTCCCGGTGCATGTTGTCACCGGTTCTGTTCATAATTTTTAGGTACAGAATTTCTAGGCGCAGCCAGGGGCCGGATGGTGTCCGGTTTGGTGACAACACGATTTCGTCTCTGCTCTTTGCAGAGGATGTTTTCATGTTGGCTTCATCAGACCAGGACCTTCAGCACGCACTCGGCCGGTTTGCAGCCGAGTGTGAAGCAGCTGGGATGAGATTTTTAGCACCTCCAAATCCGAGGCCATGGTCCTCAGTCGGAAAAGGGTGGCTTGCCCACTTCAGATTGGTGGAGAGTTCCTGCCGCAAGTGGAGGAGTTTAAGTATCTTGGGGTTTTGTTTACGAGTGAGGGAAGGGTGGAACGGGAGATTGACAGATAGTGCAGCTTCTGCAGTAATGCGGTCGATGTACCGTCTGTAGTGGTGAAGAAAGAGCTGAGCCGCAAGGCGAAACTCTCGATTTACCGGTCAATTCCTACTCTCACCTATGGTCATGAGCTCTGGGTCATGACAGAAAGGACAAGATCCCGGATACAGGCGGCCGAAATGAGCTTTCTCCGCAGGGTGGCTGGGCGATCCCTTAGAGATAGGGCGAGAAGCTCGGGCACTCGGGAGAAGCTCAGAGTAGAGCCGCTGCTCCTCCACATCGAGAGGGGTCAGCTGAGGTGGCTCGGGCATCTGTTCCGGATGCCTCCTGGACGTCTTTCTGGGAAGATGTTCAGGACTATGTCTCCCGGCTGGCCTGGGAACGCCTCGGTGTCCCCCCGGAAGAGCTGGAAGAAGTGTCTAGGGAGAGGGAAGTCTGGGCATCTCTGCTTAGACTGCTGCCCCCGCGACCCGGCCTCGGATAAGATGGAGAAGATGATGATGATGATGATGATGATATTTATATTAAGTTTGTAATCTGGAGTACCAGTGTAAATTTATTAATTACTAGACACTCAAAGCACTTTTGTACGTCGCTCTGGATAAGGACGTCTGCTAAATGCCGCAAATGTAAATGTAAATGTATGTCAATATGTGTAAATCAAATCTTGCCTATATCTTAACTACAAGCTTCCTTAGTGCTTCCTGTATGTTTGTGTGTCTTGGTTATTGAACATCTTATAACACTTGTTTTTTATCAACTATCAACTAACTAAGTTCTGTACCTAATTCTTCCTTGCTCTTCTCTATTTTAAAGATTTTGTGTATATATATATATATATATATATATATATATATATATATATATAGAGAGAGAGAGAGAGAGAGAGAGAGAGAGCGAGAGCGAGATAGATAGATAGATAGATAGATAGATAGATAGATAGATAGACGGACGGACGGACGGACGGACGGACGGACGGACGGACGGACGGACGGACGGACGGACGGACAGGTAGATAGATAGATAGATAGATAGATAGATAGATAGATAGATAGATAGATAGATAGATAGATAGATAGATAGATAGAACTTTATTGTCATTGCATAGTACAGGTACACAGCAACGAAATGCATTTTGGCATCTACCAGAAGTGCAAAATGTAGCAGTCGTTCAAAAGTGCAGATAAATATCTAGCATATTTACAGTGCAGATAACTATCTAGCATATTACAGCAAGTGGTATATATGAAAGAATATACAGTGAATAAATATAAAGGCGATTTCAGTGCAGAGATGTGTGGACATTCAGAAGTACAGTAAATAAATATAGCGGCGTACAGTAATTAAGAAAATGTGCAGAAATGAAAGGTTACAGATCACAAGATTATGGCATTAAGGAGTAGCAAGCTGAATAAACAGTCTACTATATATATGAAAAAAAAACATATATATGTATATATATATATATATATATATATATATATATATATATATATATATATATATATATATATATATATATATAAATATATACACATACATTATATACACAAATGAATGTGAAATGTTGGGCAGAATGTACAGTATTGATAAAGATACATACAGATATAAAAAGTGCAGATGTACTGAGGAGTGAAAAAGATATAATATGTAGTATGTACATGTATTGTACAGATGTTATATACAGTCTTTTGTTTGTGTTTGTTTTGTAGTGATTTAGCGGTGTAGTGGTGAGTTCAGTAATGTGATGGTGGAAAATCTGTCCCTGAACCTGCTGGTTCTGGTGCGCAAGTTTCTGTATCTCCTTTGTGATGGAAGGAGGTTGAACAGTTTATGACTGGGATGTGAAGAGTCCTTGATGATGTTGTGAGCTCTGCGCAGACATCTGCTGTGGTGAAGGTGTTCAATGGCAGGTAGTTGGGTGCCAGTGATGCGTTGGGCAGTTTTGACCACCCTTTGCAGTACCATACGCTCACACACAGTGGAGCCTCCGTACCATACAGTGATGGAGTTGGTCAGGATGCTCTCAATGATGCAGCGGTAGAAACTCGTTAAAATCCCCGGGGACAGATGAGATTTCTTGAGACTTCTCAAGAAGTACAGGCGTTGTTGTGCTTTTTTTACCAGAGCTGACGTGTTCTGCTGCCAGGACAGATCCTCAGAGATGTGAACTCCCGGGAACTTAAAGCTGGAGACTCGCTCTACCTCGATTCCATTGATGTTGACAGGTAGATGTCTCCCGCTGTTGGATTTCCGGAAGTCCACAATGAGCTCTTTGGTCTTTGTGGCGTTGAGAGTCAGGTTGTTTGTGGCACACCATGCTGCCAGATTACGGATCTCTTCCCTGTAGGCCGATTCGTCGTTGTTTTCGATCTGGCCGACCACGGTGGTGTCATCTGCATACTTGATGAAGATGTTGGCGTTATACAGAGGAGCACAATCGTGGGTGAACAGGGAGTAGAGCAGTGGGCTCAGAACACAGCCCTGCGGTATGCCAGTGTTCAGAATGAGGGTTGAGGATACCTGGTTTCCCAACCTGACAGATTGAGGTCTGTTGGTGAGAAAGTCCAGAATCCATCTGCAAATGGAGGTGCAGATACCCAGTTCACTGAGCTTAGTGATCAGTACAGTGGGGAGGACTGTATTGAATACAGAGCTAAAGTCAATGAACAGCATTCTGATGTATGTGTTGCTCTTAACCAGGTGGGTGAGAGCAGAATGAAGAGCTATGGAAACTGCATCCTCAGTTGACCTGTTCCAGTGTAGGTGGTAGGCCCGCAGTGAGGTGATTCAGGACCAGTTTCTCAAAGCACTTCATAGCAATAGTGGTGAGTGCAACCGGGCGAAAGTCATTCAGGCATTCAGCAGCTGAGTGCTTAGGCACTGGTATGATAGTAGTGGTCTTCAGGCATGTTGGTACCGTGGCTTGGGCCAGTGACAGGTTGAAAATGTCAGTAAAAACCTGTGCCAGTTGTCCAGCGCATTCTCTGAGAACACGTCCCGGTAATATTATCAGGTATACTGATTGGAACTAATCAACACATCAATTAAGTGGCTCTATGTTTGAAATCACGTTTAAATCACTTTATTGCAGTCAATATAACCCGGCCCTAGAAGGCCTTTCAGGAGTGAGCGTTTCCCAGAAGGTAGTCTTGCCTACTCTTAACAGTAAGACTACCCGAGTTCTCCTTACTACCCTTCAGTTATCACAGACAAGTGCAAATTCACGTGGCAAATCTTTCACTTTTTATACCCCAAATTTACTTAAATTTACATATTATTGTCTATAGTGAGTTTCTTATCCGCTGAAAATGAAAGTCTCAGACTTCTAGGACGAAGAGAAAGAGGTTTTTCGAACCAAGAATATTTGCACAAACAGAATGCACTTGCCCATAATAATTTTACATGTTTATGATGAGATAAGAAAGAACAAAATATTTTCTGACCAAAACAAATTTTTCAAATAAATATTTGTTATTTCAAAAATATGAATTTTCATATTCATAATTTAATAAAAACTGCAAAAAGTGAATGAAAATGGGTAAGAATGTCATAATTGATCAAAAACGGAACAACAGCCCATATTTTGCATATCCTTCTATGTGCTGTCAAGAATGAGTTTATTATCCGCTGAAAATGCGATTCCGCAAGTCTCTGGCTTCTAGGACGAAGAGAAAGAGGTTTTTCGAACCAAGAATATTTGCTCGTTTATGATGTGATACGATCGAACAAAACATTTTCTGACCAAAATATGATATGTTTCATATAAATATTTTATTTCAAAAATATGAATTTTCATATTCATAATCATAATTACATAAAAACTGTTGAAAACTGCAAAAAATGAATGAAAATGGGTTAGAATGTCATAATTAATCAAAAACGAAACAACAGCATTTTTTTGAAAAATCTGTCAAGAATGAGTTTCTTATCCGCTAAAAATGCGATTCCACAAGTCTCAGGCTTCTAGGACTTAGAGAAAGCGTGACCAAAAGCTGTTTCCTGTTTTGATAAGAAGACATACTAGCTGGAGATGTGTGAGCCCAGATAAAGACTCTCTATATATATGTATGCATTACTTACTAACATCATAAATATTCTATAGACACTGAACAGGCAAAGGAATGTGTGTGAACCAGTGTGAGAAAAGTGTGCGGTTAAGTTTGTAGTCTTGCGTACCAGTGTAGATTTATTCATTGCTAGAGACTCAAAGCACTTTTGTACGTCGCTTTGGAAAGGGGCATCTGCTAAATGCTGCAAATGTAAATGTAAATGAGATCCATCTTAACACGAACAATGGCCACTTTCAATCAATGATGATTTAGCATTACACACCAATAAAATAGGATGTGCTTTACTGGGAACTGGATTGGTGATATAAACTGCAAATGCTTTTCATCACCAATCCAGCTCCCAGTAAAAATAAAGACCAGACAAAAACAACAGATTTCTTTACAATTCGTCCCTACATGCATATGCAAATTTGCAAATAATCCTTCATCATTAACACTCCAATCGAGGCCTTTATGGCCTGTCTTACCATCGTCATCAAACATGGAAACATAGAAAGTACAATAACAAAAATCAATAAAAGAATCAATCTTAAGACAAAATAGTGTTAAATTCTTAATCTTCTCAAAAAACTTTGTCGGCAGTTATTTCATCTTCTCCAAGACATCCTGAGACAATTGTTACTCAGTGCTTCCTGGACCTTTCAGCAGCATTTGATTACAATCAACCACAAGACACTTTTGTCAACCCTCAAGAGCCTGGGTATTCACGGAACAGCATGGGAATAGTTTGCTTCCTACCTGGAATGTCGCTCATACCAGGTAACATGGAGGGGATCCACATCTCCCCCCTCACAACTGGTGTTCCATAAAGCTCAGTACTTGGTCCCCTCCTTTTCTCCCTCTATACCCACTCAATTGGTGAAGTCATATCCTTACATGGGTTTTCATATCACTGCTATGCAGATGACACTCAACTAATCTTTTTTTTCCCTCCATCAGATACCAAAGCTTCTCCTCGGATCTCCGCATGATTGACAGACATATCTTCATGGATAAATGCTCATCAACTAAAACGTAACCCCAGCAAAACATCACTGCTGGCCATCTCAGGTAATTCATCTTCAGGTCAGGATCTTAGAATAACACTTCATGACTCTCTGCTCTCCCCTTCAGCCACTGCTCGTAAACTTGGGGTAACTATGGACAATGAACTGTCCTTCTTCCCACATGTCG